>NC_133213.1:11599860-11617360 GCF_958299795.1 Porites lutea | reverse complement strand
GTTAAACGGTAGGGATTTCACTAGTTTAATTTTGTAAAAGGGTAGGGAAATCTGACTTTCCGGCTGTAAAAAAAAGCTGAAAGGGCTAATAGAAGAAATTTTTTATGGCTGTGAAAAGGTCGTGAAAATTTCCTGGTGTTGTGATTTATTCATATTTTATAGACATTGTATTTACAGCAGTTAAAGGGAATTCAACGTTATAAACTAGCTAGGGGTAGGAAAGGGGTATCATTTGTCAATGGAAGGTATACGAAAGGGATACTTTTCTTTCAAAAATGGTATATATAAGGATGAAGGGGTTGGAGCTCGGGGGGAAGCCTCTCCGGATAAAACTTTGTTGAGTACCCTCTCCCCGGGTCCTAGCCCACCTAAGATACGATATATCCAGAGTATGGATTTTACAGCAAAAATCCATTGTTAAGAAAAACATCTTAATCTTTAATCATCTTTAATTAACAGACGGCTTTGACGCCCCTACTGAAAGGCTCCCTTGGGTCGGTAACCATAAAAGACTGGTCCCTCGCCTCTAATGCATAGTTGGTGTCCATAACAACCTATCGGTCCCATCAACGAACTACCTCTAAATTGACTAAAAATTCAGCAAATTGTTTAGAAAGCAAGCATTTTTCGTGCTTGAGATCTTAAGAAACGGTCCAGATAAGAACGATAGCAACAACGGCAACGAACATGATGGAATGCAAAAAAGGTGCTAACTTTTCTATTGTCTGTACTTACTTCTGATTGGCTTAAACAGCAAAAGTTAACAAAACTTCATAAAGCAGTACACATATTCATCCTTACTTTCCAACCATCTTCCATATAACAAAATCTGGTCTCAGTTTGAATAACAAAGAAATCCTATGTGGGGAACATGTAAAATTGTAAACTTTTCTTCGCTATTGTTTTCAACTCTTGTGATTAGTCAAAATCTTTTAACACAAAAAAACACCCTTTCAAAGTGGAGTGTAAATGCATTTTATTGCGTAAACGGCCTTCATGTAGGTTCATGCATTCTCTGTGTAAAAATGAGAACATTCCTATGTGGGGAAAGCACCGTTGCCGCATAACAAAAGAAATTGCTATCCACCTTACCCGGATCATTACTTAATTTGTTATTGTTGTTGTTGTCTTTTTTTGTCGCCTGTATGATACGTTTTTGCGAAAACTTAATACATTTTGACTCAAAAATGGCTTGATCTTATATTCCTTTTGACTTCATCTCGCACTAATTATAATACTCGAACTAATTTCACTGAAATGTATCTGAGGGCCAGTGATTAAATGAACAGACCGAACCCCTCCCCCCTAGGGAAAAGCCTAACCGGGACTCTAGCCTCTCTCCGCTTCAGTTTGAGGAGAGGTATTTCCAGGTGATAGGGAATGGTAAATTAACGGTTTGATCCTACTCGACAAAACACTTCATGTTCCTTCGAGCATGGTGTGCCCTGGTTGCCAGCTATCTTAATGTTGCGGTCGAGATCGCTGATGTTACCGGGTCCCGTCTAGATCTCGTCGAGTCAGACTGGATATTCCAAAGATTCGAGGAAGAAAACCATTTTGCTTCCTAGGTCTTTCGATTAAGCATTAACTGTTCTATCTGACACCATTTTTAACTTTGAAAAGATCTCTCCAAATACGTTTGATGACCCCAGTGTTTACATTGTCCATCTCTTTGGCAATAACTTCAATGCTAATGACCTACCTCTATATTGCTAATAACAGAAGGGATTTGTTTGCATTGCCGAGTATAGTTCAAGTGCTCCTTTTTTCCCCATGATCAGGATTACATTCTTAAAAACGTTATATCGGTCGATTTCCCTTGTTTTAGAAAACGAAAGAGAGAAAAACGGGAAAAGCAGATAGAGCTGCTGTCTAACATGGATGAAGGCTTTGTCGACCAGGAAGCAGCAGGTCACTACATGAATGAGCCCATGTACTTCTATGAGATGCCCGTTGATGAAGGACTTGGACCTCTTCCCACAATACCTGTTCCTCCTTCACCTCCTCCTCCTCCACCTCCTCCACCACCACCTGGACGCGGGGCACCACCACCTGGCCCCGGATCAAACTATGAGGAAGTGGCGCCTCCACCTTCACCCCCCTCTGGAATGGCAAATACAACAGCGGCAGCAGCAGTAGCAGCGCCACCGCCTCCCCCTCCCCCACCGCCTCCGCCTCCCCCTCCCCCTGCAGCTCCCCGTCCAGTAACAGCTTCAACTAAAGGAAAAGGAAAAACTGGAAAGAAAAATGACACAAAGGGAGCGAAAGGAGGTCGAAAGGTTGGTTTATTAGTAACTGTTTCCTAAAGGCTTACGAATTAAAAAGGGTAATGTCTCATTAAGACACATGATCATCAGGATCAAGCTGTTTTGCGGTTTCAAGACCCTACCTACCACCACATTTGCATGGTGGAGCTGGTGCTTAAAGAGTGTTTTTGGGCTCAATTGGGCATATTATTAAGAGCGTTTTTACGTGACGTCACGGTGGCCATATTGGTGTTCCAAAACAATGAAACAGCGCCCATGTTGGTGTTCCAAACCATTCATGTAGGAGTTGAACTCTTTTCTTATATAATCGCTTCCTTTTGTTTTAATACATTTGTATAGATGCTTGCCACGTGAGTGAAACGCTATATTCCCGCGGCCTCTTTTTATATCATTATGACGTCTCCACTCACATGACCGAATTGAAATTGTTTGAACAAAGTTTCCCGGAAGTTTTTAGCAACTTTAAAAATTCAAATCCTCTGGGTCGAGACCAAAAATGGCCATTTTGTTTGGTCTTGAGTGTCTGGTCTCTCGTGATAATTTGTTCGATCAGTTAACGTTAAGTTCTTAAAGTTCCACAGTCCCCAAGTCTTGCTTTGCTCCAACGTTCGAGCAATAGCTCATGCATAACTCATAACTCGTGCAATCTACTTCTCGATCCTTGCTTTTATCAATAACGTCACGATGTATTATTAATATTACCATTATTATTATTATTATTATTATTATTATTATTATAACTGATTACTATTATTTATTATCATTATATTTAGGCTTCAGCTAAACGAAAAGCCATTGAAGATGCTTTGACTGGGGGGAAGCCAAAATCATTTGCAGAAGAAATGTCTACCGCACAGAGGTGAGTATGGTGCTCATCATGCTATTCGGTCACCGAATCACCACACTCGTCAGAGTCACAACCCTCTTCAGAGTCGCAACACTCGTAACAGTCACGGCATTCGTCAGGGCCACAACACTGATCGCAGTCACAACACTTGTGAGAATCAAGTTTTCGTTTTTTTTAAAGGTTAACATTACCTTCGGAACCATAGGACCACTGAATATTTTTCTTGTATATCTTACCATTAACAACCAGTAACGAGAGGAAGAAACGTATGTAGCTGTTCATATATCCTATTTGTATTAAACCAGCTATTTGAGGAATGTTACGAGCAGTTAAAATATTGATCATTCTTATTTCTTTTGTCGAGCAAGTCAGAATCTGTATGCCATTGTTATCAGTTTTATGTTTTTCCGGAGTTGCATCAATTAATGCGAGTGTTTGTATACCCTATCTGTATTAGCTGATCCAAAAGAAAACAAAATTAGGAATAAATAAAGAAACTAAAATAATTTTCAGCATAAACAAAACTGTGTTCATGGGTGGAAGCAATTAAAGCTCGCTCTAGGTGAGTGGTTTTAAGTGAACTAAAATAAGATTGTGAAAGGTTTGAACCCAGGAGTCATTTCAAAAGTAGATTGAGTTTGATCGTCCGGGTGAACGTAGTCCTGAATAGGACTGTTATTGTTGACAGTGACTGACGTTTCGACAACGTGTGCGGTAGTCATCTTCAGAGTCAAAGTGAGTTGTAGCACGTCAGTTGATGGTATTATACTCTGGTTAATGACAGACAGAACGCGGACATACAGTCCACTAAGGAGATCGAAGAAAATGGTAAGATACCTTTTCTAGACTGCTTGGTCACTCGCGACAACAACAAACTAAAAACGACTATTTAAAGAAAACCGACACATACCGACCGATTATTAGACCACTCTTCGTACAACCCCACCTCTCACAAGGCTACTACTATCCGGACTCTGACGACGAGCGCAACTAGTTTGCGACTCACCTGACAGCCTACAAGGTGAGACTGATTGTCTTAACAACGTTTTTAGTAAGAACAATTACAACACGGACTTTGTTACGTTCTGTTAGACGGAACACTTACAGTGACAGTGATTCCAACACTCAGACCAACTCTGGCCCTGTCACAACAGCGACCATACCGTACATCATAGGGACCTCTGAAACTATTGATCGTAAATTACAACCTTACAATATACGTGTTGCACACAAACCGATAACCACTTTACGGCGACTACTTACTAATGTCAAGGACAAAGACAAACCGGAGGACAGACAGGGAGTAGTATACACGATCAAATGCTGCGACTGCCAGGCTTCTTACATTGGTGAAACCGGCAGAAACCTAAGTACGCGACTGACCGAGCACAAACGAGCGACGAAGAATGGTGACGTCAACAATCACATTGCTGAGCACCATTTACAGACGAAACGTCAAATTGACTGAGACTCTGCGACATGTATAACGTATTCTACCTACTACTATCAACGTCTTACTTTAAGAAAGCTTGTTTACTAACTTTCAACAAACGCCACTGAATCGTAGCCATCAGTTACCAGCGCCGTACAAACGACTTATTGACGAGATCAAGCAAAACTAACTACGAGAGAACGACTGGAGAACTGACAATTTGACTAACAATAGACGACCGATTAACTGTGACAATAGACGGATCGAAACGCACCAATCACTGATTACGAGTCTTCATAGCCAATAACATCACGGCTTTACTGACAGACGACCAATAACATCGGGACGTAATTGACCAATCAGATCAATAACCAGAGTATATTACCGTCAACTGACGTAATACAACTCACTTTGACTCTGAAGAAGACTATTGCACAGGTTGTCGAAACGTCAGTCACTGTCAACAACAACAGTCCTATTCAGGACTACGTTCACCCGGACGATCAAACTCAGTCTACTTTTGAAATGACTTGTGGGTTCAAACCTTTCACAATCTTATTTTAGTTCACTTAAAACCACTCACCTAGAGCGAGCTTTAATTGCTTCCACCCATGAACACGGTTTTGTTTATGCCGAAAGCATAAACAAAAATGCAAAAGTAAAGTTGTTCTTGAGCGCGGGAAAATGCACCGGAACGAGTCAAGAATGCTGTGGATTTTATGTTGTAGAATGCTTAACAAAATGGCAGATGTTCTGTCAAAACAGCTCACGTTCGATATATTTAAATCCTAACATGACTCCGTGGCTTTCTTGTCATTTTTCTATAATTAGTTTGATTTTCTTTGTGCTGAAGTCTCCCCGGGGAATTGCGAGTCAACGCAGTCTTGAAAAATTTGCAATTTTGTCCCTAAAGCCTCGGAGTCATGATAGAATTCTAGTATATAGAACGTGGGCTAAAAAGCAACAAGAAGTTATTTTTTTATATAAACTAATTAAAGGAAAGTGCGTCTGTAGGAATTACTTTAGACACAAAGGAAAACGACTTTATGATAAAAAATGTTTTTCCTGACGTGACTTATGGAAAATGATGCTTTTGTTCACAGTATAATTTCCTCAGGCCCTCAGATACATGTGATGGGTTCCGAGTCAAGCTTCTACTCAGATAACGATTACTGAGGTGAGAGAGAACGTCAAACATTTTTATTTACCAGGTTAGAGATTGGTTTTAAAATAGTTTCAAAAACACTAGTGCGAAGTCCGCAAGCCTGTGAGTTTAGACCTTCAAAAATAACTTTTTTAGCGTAAAATAGAAGGGAACAAAGAAAAATTGTGTTACCTGTAAAAAATAATCGCGGACACAGACTCAAAGCTCTCTTGTAAAGTATATTAAAGAGGAAACTTGGAGGAGAATAGCCTCATGCTCGCGGAGCCGAGCAGTATACGTGTTATTTAATGCTAAGGGATCCGGACTTGCAATTTAGAGGCTAAGTTTTATGTATTCGCTCGGTCCCACCAGCCTTTTTACAGTAATGAAATGCTGCTGAGAGTAATTAGGAATCGAGGGTAAAATAAATTAACTTAAGTTTATTGTAGAAGGGTCAGACTTTGCAGCTCGACTAAAGAATTGCCGCTCATGAATTGGTTGCCGGGCTTGAACCAGGGCACACCTCAAAGTAGTATTGTTATGTCCAGAAATGTACTTTAACTTGCGCGCTATAGTTCATTGATCTTCTCAGGCATTCACGGTCAAAACATTTCGGTGACTTAGCTAGGACACAAAACTTGCTCGGACTCCCTGTTTGACCCGCACTTACACGCCGCGCGGAGAATAAGTTAAGGCCAAGAGACTAGGTAATACGTCAGTGGGCTTCATCTTTTTTATGATTGATATCATTAAGTGTCTCCTTCTCCTGAAAATCACTTAAACGCAAGCATTGCTGTGAACAAGGCTTTGGGTGACAAAATACAGTGATTTGTATGAATTTGGAAATTTCAAATAATATAATTGTATTTTCGAATTACCCATGCAAGATCCGAGTTATGTCCACTTCTGGATAAGAGCGAAAGTTTCGATCAGCCTCGTACTCCAAGGCAAGGTTGAGTTTTAATATTTCTACCGAAACATTTTAACTCTGAAAAATTTGATTGTTGTTGTTGTTTTCTTTCAGAGTTGCTACTTTTTGTTCGACGAAAGTGTTTATCAAGCACCTTGATGTGTACATGTATTGTAACCGTTCTTGGTTTCTAAAAATCCTATATGCCTTATATTTTTCTTCTGTACCATATATTACACTAATGGTTATTCAGATTTTTATAACAAAAATCAACAGAATTTTGAAACGCACGTGGACTTCCTTTTTTCTTATTGTTTTGTCCATCGATCCGCAAGAAATGACCACTCCCTGTATTTGTAATAACTGTATTTCTGGCGTCATCTGTTCTCCAGCTGATCTAAGGTCAATGAGTTTAAATTGATGAGATTTAATATGGGAATTTGACACTGTTTTTCATTATCGACTATAATGCACTGGTGTACAAAGAGAATGGCAATAAAAAATTCATTTCACGAAACGAGTCTCAGTTATTGGGTTACGAACTTTCTAGACCTAATGGGCTGGTCAATGAAATGAGCGACGTTTATCCACCAAAGTCCTGCATCCATTCATCATATGGCTTATATCATCGTTTTGCTATCAGTTGGGAAGAGGGAAAATAAAGCCTATGGTGCCAGATGATGCATGGATAGAACGAGGTAACACGAAAAAAAACAACAACAGGCAAACAAACAAATAACAACAAAAATCTAAAAAAAAAACAATAAACAAGCAAACAAGTGTTTCAGTCTCATGAAATATATGACATTCTGTTTTTGACGTTCCTAATTTCTCAGTTCTCACCACCATAGCCCCTCCATTCGACATGTAAACCATACATGATACGCTATAAGCTCTGGCCAGCGCTAGCGCTCGAAGTAGGTGACCCTAATTACTTTCCTTCTTCCTTTAACATTGAAAATAAGAAAAACATTCTAAGTTAGGACCGAGGACGATTCTCGAACAAAGGCGCTGTAACTTTTCGGGTCCCGAAGCAAATTTTGAAATCAAAACCTGTTGAATGTTAGCACATCTCCTAGCTCATAAACCTGTCAGTCAATTTTGCTTCGTTGACTTATACTTTCATTGTATCATTTTCAAAATTAAACACAGAACAGCTTTTCGGGCCCGAGAAGTTATCGGGACCTTTGAGTAACGGACCCCACGTGTGTCATTAATTTCACGGGTTGGTTCAAGTCCTCTTCATAACTTCGGGAGTTCTCGCGTTTTTCTGGCGCACGGCGTCTGGGGATGAGAAAGCCCGTCCCAGACTTTCCTCGGAATTTGTAGCATTGGAACCTTCAAGATGGCGGATCTGTGTGATGTTTTACTGTTATTTGTGACTTGTATCCATCTACTCGTTTGTCCATTCACCAAAGTAGAAGAGAGCTTTAACATGCAAGCAACGCACGATCTCTTGTATCACAGAGGCAACATTAGCAAGGTACGGTACTTCAATTACGATCGCCTGGTAGCGATCTCAATTTCCAAGCGAAAGTCTCCTAGAGTACTAAGATTTATTAAGCTTCGTGTAGGAGCGCTTTGTTCATGTAACTGCAGAGTAGATGCATTTTGCAAATTGGAACTCTGAAAAATACGATGGAATAGAGAATTAAATCTGGAGTACAATAAAAAAGTGTTCTTATTAACCTTACTGCTGTGTGAGTCATTCCATTTTTATCCGTAACCCTCGCCCACCACCAACCGAAGCTGGAATCCGAACTCTAAATTTTTTTTGTTGGCGCCCCTTGAAAACTGAAGGGTATAAATTTTGTTGGCTTTATTAATGAAAAATTCTGAACTCCACTTTTCAAAAACCTGTCATTCTTAGGAGGGGGGAAATTGTGGGATGGTGGGAGGGGGGTGGACACATTAAAATTGGAATGTCCCAGTTAATTCTCTGTTCCATCACTTGCTTCATACATTGTAGTGCTACAAGCGTAAGGTATGACATTATATTACGTAACCCTAAAATAAAAAAAAATGACTACTAGCTAGGTTATGCCTATATTTTTTGCTCCTTTTATTGTCATAATTATTGTTTAATTTTAGACCATTTTTAAGCAACAAGCTTTAGTTAATTTTTGTGTGTTTTCTATTTCTTTTTTAGTATGATCACTTGGAGTTTCCTGGTGTTGTCCCTCGCACTTTTCTTGGTCCTATTGTGGTTTCATCACTCGCATATCCAGTGATTACAGGTCTTAATGTAGCTGGTGCATCAAAACTGTGGTCACAGATTGTAGGTATAATTATACATATTAATATTTGGTCAGGTAGTAGATTATCCTGAGAGCAGAGTCCCTTCGTCTTCCTCTTCCTGACTTATCAAGGAAAATCTAAATTCCACTGATACCAAATATTTAGCAATTGTTAGTGGATGAGGACACATAATGTCATTTTTCCACATCATACGATACAGAATGCATTTAAAGGGCCACAATGGGATGTATGATCAGGGCTCCAAAAAAAAAATTGAATTCCAGCTTGTCCTTTGGGCAAGCAGCTCTCTCATTTTTCTTGCCTTGGGCCACTTCTTGCTCGTTTTAGTTAATGATTAAGTTAAATTTAGATGACTTGCTTAGACCCTTGCCTTTGGCCAAGTGAATTTAAAAGTTATATGCCCTGGAAGAAAATCTGCGTGTCCCGGACGACTGGATGGGACTTTTTTCGAGCCCTGATGATAAGATACATACTGTGAAGGACTGGACTTACAGTTTCCACTACTAGTTGGGGGTGCAAAAACTCTTCAGCTGGCAAATGACAAATATTAGTAGTTATGCATTTGTGTACCATCTTGTCTGCCATCTTTATTAAGGAAAGATGCTAAGCAGGGATGGTTTGCTTTTTCATTTTGTCTCCACCATAAGATGGCCTTACAATGGCTAAATGGAGAGTTTAAGACATTGATTTAGTTTAAGTTTTTGGAGATAAATATAGAGCAATTTAGAGTCACATTTATGACAAAATATGGCCAACAGGAATAATTACAATATCTACACAGGGCTTCTGATAGGTTGAGGAAAAAAAGTCAAATTTCGCGGGATTTTTAGGGCCAGATTCACGGAAAAAAGGGCTGATTTCACGGGAATTTTCAGGGCCAACTTCGCCAAAAAGTAATCAGTAAAAAATGGCCAATTTCATGGTTGTTTTCAGGGCAAATTTTGCTAGGAATCGATTGGTTTTGCGCTGATCAGACCAGCGATTCAAAAGTTTTTCTAACAGAGGTCGTCATTTGCTCTTTCAACAACAATACGTTCCAGAAATGAGCCAATGGGAAAACTTTTAACATCATGGCTGGTTCCCAGTTTTTCGCAACATAATCTATGCCTGATAGTTTCGGGACGTTGTTTGCACGTTTCAGTGACAAAGTTTCAAGATGAATTTGCAAGTTTACGGCAAGTAAATAGCCCCAATAGCTGAGCTAAGTTTGAAATATGTTGTACAGACATGTATTTGATAAGATTTCTACCGAATTTCGTGGTATTTTGTGTATTATTGTGACTTTTGCAGGATTTCGCAGATATACCTGAATTTCACGGCTCTGCGACAGCGCGAAATATTGGAAGCCCTGTATACAACAAGACCAAGCGTTTCCTTTACTTACCTAGGCTGCAAAGATCCTTATTTAGGCAAAATCAGTCAAACATCAGTCTAGAAGTAGAGTGTAACCATTATTTCCCCTTCTTTTCAGTCCGTTTTTCTCTAGGTGTGATCTCTCTGTTTGCCTTTTCAAAGTTCAGAAGCTCAATCTCACTTACATTTGGTTCAGATGTTGGAGTTTTCTTAGCACTGATAACTGCCTCTCAGTTTCACTTGTTATTTTATTTATCAAGACCACTACCAAACACATTTGCCCTTGTATTAGGTAAGTAATATACTACTAATTTTATTAACCAAGATTGAGTTTCATTACAGGGAAATCTCAGACCAAACCCTTGAGTGAGATCAATACATCAAGGCTGAGGTCTGAGATTTCCCTGTAATGACCAAACCACCGAGGGTAATAAGTTACTTATTATATGGCCTTTTTATTATGGACCTGAGCCTGCGGTCAATTAAAGCTAACAACTGGCCAGTGGATAACTTTAAAAAACACATCACCTCAATGGGTCGTACACTTGAGCCAGTGATACAGTCAGGTGACACTGGTCAGCGAATGCCCTTTTTGACAGCTGTCAATTAACTATAACATGGATGTCCATAAGGATGTCCACCATCAAGTTAAACACAGATTGTATATCCCTTGAACAGATAGCTAGTAATGCCCAGTCATTACAAGAAAATAATACGTGGTCATTCCAAAAAAGAAAAGCCAGTAAGAGAGCGTACTACATGTATTTTACCCATATAATAAAGAATTTTAATATTCAGACTGTCTAATTTACAAATCAACAACAATTTTCCATGATCTGACTACTTTTATGAAGACCTCAAAATGTTCAAAACTCAAGTGGAATCACGAGCTTCAAGCGAGTGTTTTCACTGTAAAGGTTTGAACATTTTGATATCACTTCTATGGTCATTATGAGAGTGGTTGCAGAGAGAGTATTGACTATATATATATTCGGTCATTTTTTCTCCTTTGTAGTTCTTTTCGCTTTCTGGTTTTGGCTTGATCAACACCATTCAAAGTTTATCTGGACATCAGCATTTGCTATCATCATCTTCAGATCAGAGCTTTGCATTTTGTTGGGACTGATTTTCTTCCTGGAGCTTGCTACTAGACGAGTATCTCTGCTAACAGGAATCTTGCATTCTGCTTTAGCAGGAATAAGTGCAGTAGGTACTAAAAGCTTTGGCATATCATTTTTTGGCTTACCTTATTCAGTTTGCCATTTTGTAGAGAATTGCATATGATACAGGTGAACTGTATTTACTTGATTAAATGCTTTCGTCATATATTATATTAAGGCCACAGATGGAAGCAAAGTTACCAAAAAACACTACTCTTAAAAAAATGTTGCACCTAATCAGAAGAATGTGGAGTTATTTGAAGGATTAAATAAGATTAAAAGACAACTGTTTAGAAAAGTTTGGTACAACTAGGTATTCTATCAGAGGCCAAACAATAATGATTGTAAAAATGTCTCTGTTTTACATATTTACAATGATTCCTCGTAATATTATTGTCGGTGATTTATAATTTCGAAATAAACAAACCACATGCTGGAATAAACGTAACCCTTGAATAAATCCCATGTCTAAAAAGCCAAAAAGTTGATAAACACCTCTGCACTTAATCAAGTAATGCTCAATAGTTATTCCAACAAATACCTGCTTGGAATTGATTGAGCTATGAATGCAATACTTGCTTTTTAGTGGATGCATCCATAATTAACTTTATATGCATTATGTAAGTTTGAGCTGAGTTTGATCATTGTACTATTACATGCGAAATTTCTGCAATTTGATTGGCTTACAGCAGTCGTATTTCAGGTTAATTTGAAATACCTACATGTGAAAAATACAAACCTTTTGCGGGTAGTAGTATAAACAAATAAAAGCATGACTTGTACGTGAAATTCGGCATAAATACCACTTGTGATATTTCAAAATTGTCACAAATTTCACTTGCCTAAAGGTTTTTTTTGAAAATACGTTTAACAATTGTGAAATATCACTTACGGTATTTATGCCAAATATGCTAAAAATCATGCTGTTACCTGTACAAATTGACAAAAACGACTTATTTTGTTTTAGCTTTGACTTTTTGTGTGGATTCAGTGTTCTGGAAAAGATACCTGTGGCCAGAAGGGGAGGTCTTATGGTATAACACAGTTCTTAACAAAAGCTCCAGTTGGGGAGTATCCTTTTAAATTTTAACAAGAAATAGCATTAAATAATGCAGTCTGCAGCATGACTGTGCAGGACTGTGCAAATCATGAGCATGTTTTATGAGGTTATAAAGTATTAAGTCAGAAGTGAAGGAAATCATTTTTTTGTAAAGACCTTTTTTGTTTGTTTATGGTTTTACAGTACAGGTGTATTTAAACAAGATTTTTTGACACACTGACAGAACAAGAAATGTCCGAAAGAAAAATGGTGGCTTGTCCATTCGACAATTGTTGTTTCGCTAACGTCCATTTTGCCTGCCAATGTCTTAAGTGGTTTGGCTTATGACACGAAGTGAGCACCACACATATATTTACCTGATTCTTTTAGCCGTGACACCGACAAAAAAGTCCCATACACACGCGTATACCACTTTAAGCTTTATACCACTTTTGTTTAAGCTGCAAATCAGGTTAATGAAGGTGGGGAACTGTCCTAACACGTTAGCCAAACGACTTAAGATGTTAGCAAAGAGAAGGTTAACAAAACGACTGTTAATTGAAAAGCATATAAATACTCTGAGGTTGTATGGTTCTCTTTTCTATTTTGTTTTTGTTTTATTTCTTTTTTTACGGTACCTTTAAAAAGAATTACTGAAGTTTGGATAGCATAGCCCAAGATACCCCTTTGCTTGAAAAAAGAAAAGAAGTAAACAAAAAGATAGAAATCTACCATTTTGGACCCCGTTGTTCCTTGATCACATCTCAGACATCTCCATTCCTTTGGTACTTCTACTCAGTCCTCCCCAGATGTTTACTCTTTGCTCTTGTCCTAGTCCCTCTCGGCCTCTGGCGAGACCGGAGGACCTGGACACTAGCAGCTCCTTCCGTTGCCTTTGTGTTTCTTTATTCATTTCTTCCACATAAGGAGCTTCGATTTATCATCTATGTCATTCCTGTGCTCAATGCAGTGGCAGCATGTGGAATGAGCTTTATGTAAGTGCTGTTAATGAATACCATCTTTAATTGGCATCATTAAAATAAGGAACCAGCCCTACTGTCAATCATCAAATAGATGCTAGGAGTACCTATTTAATTTTGGGTGCCAAAGAGGGGGCGTTTAATAGCAAGGAGGCATTTAAAGGCGTGAGACATTTATTCTCATATTAAATTGTACACAGTTTCCAAAAAAACTAATATGCTTTTGATAGGCGAATGAATTACTAGAGAGATTATTAGAGAGGGGCATCTTTTACAAACTCAAAAGTGTAGGGGGGTATTAGACAAGAGGCGTTCATTATAGAGCTAGAGGGCGTTTATTAGATCATTTACCTGTTGGAAGAAATCTTGTGAGGTAGAACGAAATGTAAGCTGACAGTTGTGTGCAAAATTTGCTTTTTGCGTTGCTTTGCTGTTGAAGGCCCCGTCTTAGCTACCTGAAAACTGGTTACATGTACCTGTAGGCAATAAGCTAGTAGTTGTTCTTGTGGAAAGCATGGCTGAAGGTTTTTTTTCTGTTTCGGAATTTATTCTATGGAAAATCCTGGTGGTGGCTTCTTATCTTACATTCTGGGTGTCCACCCTGTGGAAGCTTAATGTTAATGCTTGTGTAATTTTCTCATGTTTTCTATTTATGTTTCCTTTAAAAAGATTGCTCATTGAACATGTTGATTGATTTTCAGATACAAGAATGAAGCTAAATGGAAGCCATTTCTGTCTGTTCTGGTAAAATTTGTCACTGTGGGGGGACTGCTGGGGAACTGCTTGGTCAGTGGTTTATTGCTGTTTATCTCCCATCATAACTACCCTGGAGGAGTAGCTTTTCAAAGGCTTCACGCACTCCTAGATAATCAAACAGGTAGAGAGTATTGCTTTCACTGACACAGCTGTTGGATTAACGCGTACACATTACCACCCACATTACGGGGAACGTCCTTTTTAGGGACGTTACGATCTGACAACGACCACGCCAGTGAAAACGTCGTTGAAAAATATACCCCGCATCCTTTCAAACGTTTTTCGCGATTTTTGTAAGTCGTGTAGTTACTTAAAAGTAGTGAAATTAGGTTGGAGCTGAGGAAGGGGACAGCGTTCGAGCGCAGACTGAGATAGTAACATTTATCGCCATGCTGCAAGGTTTCTATTGGTCAATAACTTCAAAATGATAGGAATGCTATTGAATGTTGTGCACAGTCAGGTCCAAAAAAGTGAACAAAAACCTATAACAAAGGGTTTCCCAACCTTTCTACGTAAATTAACTATGTTCACACACATCGGTCATCGTGACGGAACTGTTGGCCGAGAGGGTTTGGTGAACTAAATCCCATTCCTCGGTCCCACGTATTCCCTTCCCGTCCTGTTCACATGACACCAAAGTGTGGCACGGAACCTTTCCGATATGTGACGCTCTACTTTAGAGGTAGACGCGGCACAGCTTTGCCCCGTCACTAGGAGGCAGTGTGGCCGAGCGGTTAGAGCGCTGGACTTTTAATTCGGAAGTCCCGAGTTCAAGTCCCGCGCTGGCCACTTGCTGGATTTGTTCACGGTAGTCCTGGTTTGCCTCCGACCAGTTGGGATTCTCAACCCTGTTAAGTTCAATTTGAATTATTTGTTTCAGGCATTTGCTCGGCCCCACTAACATTAGTGCTATAAACACTGCGGAGGGTAAATAACGGAATTATTGTTATTATTATTATTATTATTATTATTATTAATCTCCTATACTTTAGGAGGTTTTTATCACAGGGTGCATTCCATAAGTAAGCAGAGTCCTTTTTTGTTTTCCTCAGAGGCTTGTCGTGTCCACATTTCTGTTGCTGCTGCTCAAACTGGAGTTTCTCGGTTTGGCGAAGTGAATCCTTCCTGGAGGTGAGCAACCCTCTACGCTTACCGGGGATAGTTTTGTGGAAAGGAGATAAACTTTTACACACGCGCGCGAATGTTGCAAGGATGCCGTCTAATTGCAACTTACAGTCTTACTCTTGTTTTTTTACACCAGCTTAGTCTTTTCACTGTTCGTTCTAAGGCAGTTCAGTCATGTCTAATACTTTCGACATGTTACGAGTGGAAAATTTATACGTTTTACAGCTCGTACGACTGGACAAGTTGTGTCCACTCGACAGATAGAGTTGTCGAGTCAAAATGCATGGCTTTGGTTCACTCAAGCTTCCGCGTCGAAAGTTGTCTAGTCGTACTATCTGTACTCAGCCTGAGCTGTACTTGTGGACAAAATTATTGTTGACAAGACAAAATAACTTGACAAGTGTTCAAATGCATCTCATTAGCAAAAACAATAACGTGGCAGCAAAACCCTTTTTGCTACGATTACAAGTTGAACTTTCTCAGTGTTGGTTGAAGGTGTTCTCAAATAAACACCGCAGAAAAGGAAAAGTTCAATTACTTTTTGTCATTTTGGGTCATTCTTTTACCCGCGAGTGGAGACTGGAGAATTAAGTACATGGCCGTACAGTCCTGCTTTTCAGTATTACAATACGATTTTCAGTATTGTTTGCCTCCGTCTCTTGGATGGTGGTCTATCTTTAGATCCTTGCCGCTGCGACCGTTCAATATTCGATCGCTGTACTTTCTTTTTCAGGCATCCTAGCAGTTGCAGCTGTCACCCCGTAGCAATCATAACACATTTGGGAGCTTAAGCAACAATCACGGCGTCGGTTAGAAAAACGTCACTTAAAAAGTGAATGCTCGCTGCTTTAAACTTTATGACGCTTGTTCCATATCGTCCAATTCATCAAATGTTGGCAAATGTTTTTTGAGTTGAATTCTAAAGGACTGTATCACTGTTCAGGAGAAGAAAAAGAAAGTTGTTGTCTTCTGTTCCCGTCCTTAACAAACGTGAATTTAGGCACTTTCACGTTGTAGTCTTGCAAAGACGGCGAAGAAATGTACAAAAAAGCGTGATGCACGTGCAAAGTTGTTTTGCTAATCTAAACCGATTGCTTTTTCATTATGGAGCTTAAGCAACGAAGACGGCGACGGCTACGAAAACGTCACTTAAAAAGTGAATCCGCGCTGCCTCAAACTTTATCGCGCTTATTCCATCTCGTTTAGTCCGTCAAATGTTGGCAAATTTCGTTGGAGTTGAATTCTAAAGGATTGTATCAAAGTTCAGGATTAAGAAAAAGAAAATTGTTGTTTTGTGTTCCTGCCCTAGACTAAACGTGAAATTAGGCACTTTCACGTTGTAGTCGTGCAACGACGGCTATAAGAAATGTACAAAAAACGTGTTGCACGTGCAAAGTTGTTACTTTGCCAATCTAAACCTATTGGTTTTTTGCCGTTCTCGTTGCTGTCGCCGTTGCTTAAGCTCCCTATTGTATCACACGGAAACAAGCCTTTACGGAAGCTTTAACTGTAGTGACTTTTCACAGATATTTCAAGACAGAAGATCTACCCGATGACAGCCCTGAAATGTTGGGATTCACTCATCTCCTTACTGAGCCACCATGTGACAAAATGAAGCGATCGCACTTACTTCTCGACACTGTAAATGGTTTTGATAGGATTAGTTTGGATTTTAAACGTTTTCCTTTCTTTGCTTTGGTATTAGCTCCTAAAATTTGTATTCAAGAGAAGCGGGGATGGGAAAAAAGCGACAAGAGGAGGAGCTAGTTGTTTGAATCCTATATCGCAGCATAGAGTGCATTTTTATAAATATTACTTAATGTACCATTCTCGGAGACCCAGGGGCCGTTAGTCGGGTCGATAAAATGTTCGTGGTGAAAGTTTTCTGTAAGATCGAGACGAGCTCGTCTCGGTCTCACAGAAAACTTTCACCACGAACATTTTGTCGACCCGACTAACTGGCCCTGGGTCTCCGAGGATGCTAATATACTATCCACACTAAAAAGTCAACACTGCGGACTTCTTATATACTAGAAAAATATTGTGTGTCATTATCTGGCAAGTAATTCTCAAGGCTGAATGAAGCATTCTGATTGGCTGTTTTACGATTAGGATCTTACATTACGGCCCTTAATTACGGAAACTGCTCTTTATTGGCATATTTTTGTTGCTCCTCGTGAAAGATCGAAACCAAAAAAAATAAATAATATTTTTGATTACTGGAAACG
>NC_133213.1:11582360-11594860 GCF_958299795.1 Porites lutea | reverse complement strand
ATCAAGAGAGAATGATAGTTCGATGCACACGTAAAAGGTTTATAGTTTTTTTTGTTCAGAGTCATTTTACTTAATTAGCCCGTGAAATAGATAGTAGACTACTACGCAGTTTACACTCTAGTTTCATTGTTTTCCATTTTATTATTAAATCTTGTAACAATTTGGCACTTATTCCTTTTTATGTGTGCGTTCGATTGGGAAATCTGGATTTAGACTTTGAAAAACAGTTTTCGGAACTTGCAATTAAACGCGAAGTCCAAGAACCGTTTTCACCTCCCAGGATCGGTTTTGAAGGTGGATTGCAATTATGAAATCCAAATCCGAATTTCATGGATTTCCTTCTTTACCGTTCGATTGGGAATTCCGAAAAGGATTTGCAAAACTGTTCTCGTGAACAGTGGTCTTTTTTCCGCTAAATATGCGTGCGCGTGCAAGAACGCTGTGAAAATGAGGACTCCTTTAATATACGGTTTTCATATAGTTATTATTTTATTTTCTAGTGGATAAGGAAAACCCATGGGTCTCTTCTCACAACGCTTTCACTGCTCCTACTTTGCCTAGTACCCAGCCCTAAGCTCCATCGCACATAGCCTATTCGGGACACAGGGTCCGAGCGAGTTTGCCCTTCGGCTACCTCACCCAAATGCATTGACCGAGGCAGACAAGGCCTGCGAAGACGCCGTAGCTGGATCTCGGACTAGGCAAGATTGGACTTTTCTCAGATCTAAAAGAAACATCAGTCATTACCTCTAGTGTCTATATCGGCCACTATCATTGATCTCAAAACCGAGCGCACTGGTAACCAAGTGTACTTGTCTGTCAAGTTCTGACCAGTGAAAAGACCTGGTTGTATCTTGAACACGCAACGAGAAACAGCAGAAACTGTTGTGTGGTAATTTGTTTGCATGGGTTTAAAATGATTTCCTTTCATCTCAACTGATCAAGAAACAATGTGGCGCTAAAAAATGCATTCTGCGGTGCCTCGTAAATACCGTATTACCTACCGCATCTTAAGATTAGAAGCGATGGAACACACCGTGACATTCCAGTTACCCATTTTATTTTCTATCAAAGATACCTAAGTAAACTTCGTACCTTTACCTTAGAGCTATATAGTTCTAGAATCAACTTCATCCAATAACTAGTAGTGGATATCGCCATTAATTACAAAACCCAATTTTATAATGGAAAAATACTGTTCTAAGTTTAAATCTAGCCAGATTTTTGATAACGTTATCGCCAAATGGACCTTTTGCGTCGAACAGTTTTTTTTTCCTCTAAAGTAGCTACTACAAAAACTGACAATGCAATCTTACCATTGCTTTTTTTTCTTCTCCTCCTTTCCTTCTCCTTGCTCTTTCTTTTTCTCCTCTCCTTTTACTTCGTTACTATGATTTTGAAGCTTCTCGGGTTTAAGAAACCTGCCTCTTGACGTGTTTTCACTCAAATGACAGCAAAATTATGTAAAGTGGGTTTTCAAAAAATCGGCTAGAAATATATTATTGTTATTGATATTGTACTAACTATTCTTAAAATATATACTGTCGTGTAAAGAGAGGCTATAATTACAATGATGAAAATTGTAAAATACACAAGCAATAACATATCGTGTGCAGTGACCATTTAACGCCTATTGCAAGTTGAATAAATTTTCATTGCTTACAGTATTCTCTAACAAAATGAAAATAAAAGAAAAAAAGAAGCGATTGCACGATGGCTGGTTTTTATAACCAATTCTATCCAAGTTATTTTCTTCTTTTCACAATTGCTTATTCACCAGCGTTAATACGTCAGCACTTTAATTTACCTTTTGCAGTACTACATGAACTCATTTACTTATTTACTAAGTTTTGAATTGTAGGCGCAGCGCATACATGAGGGTGGGGCATATTATTTACCACTTCTTGTTCATAAAACAACAAAGTACTCTACAACTTGCTTATCTATCTCTTAGTTTTGTTCAAAATTTAATGACGAAACCAAAGCAGGAAAGTATAGTAGTGAAAGCTGGTTTTTAATGGCGAAATACTGTATCGCCAAAATTGCGTAGTTAAGTACCCGCGAAATTAAGTTCTAATAATTAGGTAATTTTTTTGTGTTGGTTTGCTTATTTTTATTTTTTTTGGACGGAGGGTTGTTGCTGTCTTCTTCTTAATATGAAATTTTACGGCACGAAATTTGCGATCTAAATTTGATTTTTGGTGTTCTTGGGAGTTGGTAATTACATCGTAATAAGCTAAAACTAACTGCAGAAAAAGGGACAATTAAGTGCGTATCAAAGAGCTCCCAAGGAGGGTGGAGCAGGGCCTTTTGGTGGCATGGGAGCGAGGCCACGTTTGCTGAAGTATTCTTGCACTTGTTTGGGTATTTCAGCCAAGACGTGTTTGGCAAGCAGCGCTGGGGATTTCTACGGAAAAGAAAGTATTACAAAATTACAGTCAATTACTGTTTGACGTAGCAGTGAGAAGTGTTCTTGTAATTTATCAAACACGACACGTGGAGTTTTAACCCTGATCATGGTACAAAGAAGCGATATCGAAGCCACTGTCACGGTAGTGACTTCCTTTGTTTTTTCTTCATATATGAAAAACGAGTTTGAGAAATTTTACGCATTTGTAATCTATGATGTACTTCTCCAGTTCCTTGTAATTACCCTGTTGTGGAAGAAATTGCCCCCTTGTGAATCCCGACTTTAACAGTATATAAGTATGTTTAAAACTGGACTCACGTTTTTGAATTCCCGATAAGGTACAAACTGCACGATGTCTCGATCAGCATAATGATGGCCGCAACGTAACCTGAATAAAAAGTGAACAAACCCACATTTACACAATAGTAGTTTCGCAAAGTATTACCTTCCTGGCGACCAACTGAAAAGTCTTAGAACTGTCAGCTAGGTAAGTATATTTACGGCACGTATGCAAATTTAAAGTGCAAGACCAGGACCGTTTAACGTCTTTACCGTAGTTACTGAAAGATTCCGTAAGACCGTATTGCATCAAGCAACGGCCAATACTCCTTGGTGCACGAATGTTCGTCTTAAGATACACCATGGTTTCATTTCTACTAAGATTTTTCAACACTAAGAACAACAAATTAAGAATGAAGGCGGAACGTAACGGCCTCAAACTAATCCCAGAGGCCCCAGGCCCCCTAGGTCGCTGGAACCCCTTGTGACCAGGCTCCCGCAGATGAGTCAGGCGGTGTTACAGTGATATGGGTATCCCCATTAACAAAACACTAGTGATATCGGCATCCCCTTCACGTACTAACTTGGCGATTTGGGTTAGGGTTACAGGGGATGCCCATATCACTAGAGTTTTGGGAACGGGGAAGCCCAAAACGCGGGGATGCCCATATCACTGTGACAACGGCTCAGGAAACGAGAATAGGATTCCCAGAAATGGGTTCCAAAGTGTTGTCAGCGAGACATTACAATAATTTTTAGAATGATTCAGTTTTTAGTATTCACCTTCCCTCGTCAGCATCCAATTCATTCATGTCTTTAAAATCCGCCTCGCCAACACCCACAATGATGACTGACATGGGAAGACGAGATGCTTTGATAATGGCAGCTTTAGTGTCCTCCATATCTGTTAACACGCCATCGGTCAACAGCAGCAGCACATAGTATTGCTATAAGAAAACCAGACATAAAGCTGTTATATAATTATTACATATAGTGCGAAAGTTTCTTCTTTCTGTTTATTGGGCAGGGTCACAAAACTTCGTTTTTCTAATACTCCCTGTATTACTCTGTATTTTAAGTTCAAGTCGAATAAGTTATGTAAGCCTTGTAGTGTAGTGCAGCTAGCTTTTTATTTATTTATTCTATTTTCTTTTTTTGTTTTTTGTAATTAAGGTAGTTGTTGTAAATTTTGTAGTGTTTGTATGTTTCGATCTGTATGTTGTTTGTACTATACCTGTAAAAAGAAAATAAATAAATAAAATACAAAAAAAAAGGGTCACAAGAGCAATCGATCAATAGAATACGCCACTTAAAAAAGAATTCATTGCGCTGCTTCAAACTTTATCGCGCTTATTCCATTCTGTTCAATTCATCACATGTTGGCAATTATTTCTGGAGCTGATTATTAAAGACTCTATCGAAGTTCAGGAACAGAAAATGAAAGTCGTTCTCTTGCGTTCACGTCCTCCACAAAACGTGAAATTAGGCATTGTCACGTCCTTGTCGTGCAGTCATGGCAAAGACATGCACAAAAAGGCGTGATGCACGTACATAGTTCTTGCTTTGCCAACGTAAACCTACTGGGTCGGTTATTTAAACGATACCTAACGTGGGGTCTGGTTACTTGGAGGTGGGGGACCCCAGGTGGGTGAGGTAACCCGCTTAGATGGGGTAACCCGCCTGTCCATATTTGCTCACGTTTACATGATAGGTGGGGTGACCCGCCACATGTTACCTCACCTACCAGGGGTCCCCCAGCTCCATGTAAACAGGCCTTAAGGCCGCGGGTTAGAAAGTCTTTGGACCTCCACATATCTTCCTTCGTGGGTAATTTTACGAAAATAAGTGCTTTTCTAGTCTACGCTTTATGCTTTCATGAAACTTTTCACGATGAATGGTGTTAAGATGAAAGCATTGGACGAACTGAAAACGTTAAAAACTGGCTAAACTCTGTTTAATAACTGGCCAATTGATTTTTTGCCATTCTCGTTGACGTCGCCGTCGTCGTTCCTTAAGCTCCCTGGTAACAGCCTTGGGACTTAATTTTATCTTGTCCAAAAAGCGAGATCAAATTATGGAACATTCAGTAGTTAATGAATTTGGAGAGAATTTCAGTCAAATCGAGATAAGCCATTCTCGGTGACAGTAGAAGAGCAATTTTGAGTAGCATGGTGTCACGTCACGCGTTATCGAGGAAAATCTTCCATAATTCTTCAATTTTCGTTAAAATATTACTGAATGGCTATAAAGGAGTAACAGCGACAAATCCTCATGTTTATGAAAAGGGATGATTTGTTATTTCATATATTTGTTTTAAATGTACGTTTTTCCGTCGCAGGATGCAAAAGAGTCAGCGTGTAATAGCAACAGATTCATTTTTTGACAGACAAGATTAATAATTGATTTATTACCTTTTGTTAGCTAATTACAAAATCCACTCTATTTGAGTGTCAATGTATTTAGCACGAAAGAACTAATTGGGGACACTATTTTTACGTCCCTACTGTAGACGGGACCGCCATTTTACGCGGTCATCCGAGCCACGCTAAGGGCCAGCCGCAGTTGCAGTGCAAATGAAGTACCTTCATTTCTCAGTTATTGTAAGACCCAGGTGAGTAATGGTTTGGCCCCGGGAATCGAACCGGTGACCTCCCTCTCTGCAGTCAAGCGCTCTACCGACTGAGCTAATCCTGCCGCGTACGCATTAGTTAAAAATTACTTGATCTGTTAATACAGGTTTCCTTGAACGCCACTTACCGATGCTGTGCTCTCCTTGGCCGCTTGCTCGGCAAATCGGATCACGTGATTTATGATAGGCGCCACATTGGTTGGGCCATAAAGGTGCACTTGACGAATACAATTTTGGTATGCTAATACAATCTCTGATATTCCTGCACAAGAAAAAACAAAAATTTGATACCTCTGGTGATCAACTGGTAGAAGATCTTAGAGAGCAGAGGAATTGTGCTTTGAGCTTATTAATGTTTTGGTTCAATTTTATCCTTGCTTTAAATTTTATTTTCCTTTGTTTTGGGGTATGGTTATGTATATACTGATGAGTTTGAAACAAAGAAAAATACAATTTAAAACAAGGATAAAATTAAACCACAACATGGAAAACATCCTACGTTGTGATAATTCAAATGGAACCGTTTTCCCGTTATTTCTAGTTTCAAATGGTGCTATTCGTTTTTCAGAATTTGGAAACTTTTTCGAATTTTGACTCTGGTCAGGTTTGGGAGCAAAATAAGTTGGGTTGACTACATATAAAGTATTATGCTGGCACGTATTATAGATTACCATTGCAGTATGGATTAGCAAAGTTGAAGTTCAATGGAAACTCGTGGGAAACATTCATCCCTGGAGGTATTAGTGCACCAAATCCCAATGCTGGAAAGAACTTGTCACTAACACAGAAAGAAAAAGAACAGTGTTGGGCATACTACATCTATGTCACATAAATGATTATAAGTTGTTGTCCAAGCAAACTATTGAAACTTATCATTAATTATCATAATTATAATTTAATTCATGTTGAACCACCACATGTGTAGTGACGATTTACAGTCAGAACGTAGGCAAAGAAAAAGTCTCCATTCCGCAAAAGAAGTACATATGGATCAAGGTTGATAAATAAATGTCTCCAGCTTTCAATTAAAACCGCTAGAGTTTCCGAGAGATAGAAGTCATAACCAGGTTGTACGGTGTAAATATTTCAAATAAAATGAAAGAAAATGTACGAGAAAATGGGGAGGTTGGTCTTATCATCAAGAATAGCGAGCTTAAGCAACGACGACGGCGACAGCAACGGGAACGGCAAAAAGGCAATAGGTTAGATTAGCAAAACAACAACTTTGCACGTTTTGTATATTTCTTAGCGGTCACTGCACGACTACATCGTGAAAGTTCCTAAATTCACGTTTTGTCGAGGACGGAAACACAAGACAACAAGTTCCTTTTTCTTTTCCCGAACTTTGACGAAGTCTTTCAGCATTCAACCCCCTAAAAGTTTGCCCACAAATTAAACGAGATGGAATAAGCGCGATAAAGTTGAGGCAACACAAATTCACCTTTTAAGTGACGTTTTCGAAGCCATCGCCGTCTTTATTGCTTAAGCTCCATAATACATGTTCTACAGGACGCGAAATGGTCAAAGAGCCTGTAAAGCTAAGTAAGTCGCTTTCTAAGAAGAGCGATAGCAAACGTGAGTATGAAGTCAACAAGGCACTTAGAATACCGCAGAAGCTAGTTTTCATTTTCCACTCGCCCATTTTACCCTCGGCTTATCCCATTTCTCACCAAGTTTTCTTCCCCGCCCGGATTAAAACAATAACAACAACAACAACAAAAAAACAACGAAATGAATCCTGGTCTTCGTAGTACAAAGGCGTACGTCCTATTGATTTAAAGTAGCAATAACCTCCTCGTGACACATTAGCCTTAAATCACGGCGCTAACGTACGTATCATAATCCTGACAGACTTCTCCTACAGCCACCAGTGCTTTGACGTATTCATTTGGTTCAGAAGGGTTGATATAATGTAACGATTGAGGATGACTTGGATCTCCATTTGATGCCGTAAAGTCTATACCAACCTAAATCACAAAAAAGAGTTTATTTAAAAGCTATTTCAATGCAAGAGCCCTATTGTTTCAGTCAGTGGAGGAAAAAAGTGCAGATAATGCAAGGAAAGTACATGTTGTTTGTCCGCTTACGGACACTCACGTAAGCGGACACAACTCTACTTATGGCTGTCTTCACAAAACCCTGTTTTTTTTCTCAACTCCAACAAGAAATCTGTATTTTACATTCCTATTAGTGGCCAGCTCCAGTTAGTGTAGCTCACTCAGTGGCAGATTTGGACTGGTAATCAGAAGTCCAAATGCCGTTCGACTCCTATCGGCAGTACTCGGATATTTTCTTCCGAGTCTTCTGCGTCACTGAATGCAAAAACATCTTTCTCTTCACCCAAACGTTTACACGAAGCCAATTGTTTTAAGCCACGGTACTTAGAAGATAGGGAGCTTTAGCATCGCCGACGGAAGGGGAAACGTCACTTTTAAAATGAATTCGCGATTTTTGTAACTTTGTCGCATTTATTCCAGTTCGCTGAAAATGTCAATTGTCGGCGAATTTCCTTGGATTTGATTTCTTGGGCACCGCTTAGTTCAGAACTCAGAGAGTAAAGGCCTGTTTACATGGAGGTGGGCGACCCCAGGTAGGTCAGGTAACCCGCCTGTCGATATAATCTCTCACTTTAATTTGATCATGTTTACATGCTGGGTGGGGTGACCCACCACATGGTACCTCACCTATCTGGCCCGGTCCGCCACCTCCATGTAAACAGGCCCCACGAAAAATACGTCGCCTCTTGTTTACGTCCTCTATAAAACGTGAAAGTAGTCATTTTCAAGTTGTAGTCGTGCAGTGACGGCAAAGAAATGTACAAAAAAGCGTTATGCACGAGCAAAGTTGTTGTTTTGCTTAACAAACCTATTGCTTTTTTGACGTCCTCGTTGCCGTTGCCGTCGTCTTTGCTAAAGCTCCCTTATTACTTCAATGAATTTTTCGTTAAAAAGTTTTTTTAAAAAATAAATGCGCTTCAACGTTGAAAAGAGTGGTTTTTTTTAATGCAATCAAATTGCGTAAGTTTGTCAAGTTTTCGTCGGGAGTTGTTGTTGCAGGGGCAGTAGTTGAGTTCTTGTGACACTTATTTTCCTATACTCGGCGGAGAAAGGGATGGCGCAGTAGTGAGAGCACTCGCCTCAAACCAATTGGGCCCGGGTTCAAATCCCGGCGTCGACGCCATATGTGGGTTGAGTTTGTTGTTGGTTCTCTCCTTGCTCCGAGAGGTTTTTCTCCGGGTACTCCGGTTTCCCCCTCCCCTCAAAAACCAACATTTCTAAATTCCAATTCGACCAGGATTCAGGTAGACGAAGAACCACTATGTGGATGTGCTACCTCCAAATCGTTATTTATCTATTTATTTATTATAATCAAGTCGGTTGTGCGAATAAACTTTATGATCTGAATGCTTGGCAACCTCTCAAGGGACTGCAGTTAGTCGATTCAGTTTAGTTTGCCAATTACTTACCACGAAACATAAGCTAATTTTTAAAATTACTCGTACGTTGGTGGTTTCATGACAAACAAAGAGCTCCAAGCGATATACTGATTTCAAAGTTAAACAGAACGTAGAACCATCATATTATTGTAAACTTTCAAAAACTGTTAGGCTGAACAGTTTGCAAAAACCTTACTTTCAATCCACTTAAATCCTCTTCAATTTTGCCCATCAGTGCCTCTTTTCATGTGACTGCTATATTGTTTCAATATTGCTTCTCTTTTTTAAGCGGTTATTTTACATTTCAATCAGATTGATTGCCACTTCCTAATGGCTAAATTACGCTGAATTTTCTGTCACGGCTCCATTTAGGGAAAATATTTTCCTCCCGTTTTGGGAAAGACATAAGTCATTCTGTAAGGCTGGTTTTTGTTTCCCAGCCATAAAATAGTCATAACATTGTAAAAATAAGAAGAATACATTCCTACCGTGAAGTTGATCTGACATCCACCCATAATATAATCCAAGAATGTATGCACCTTGGTAATCTACAGAGTAACAACAAGGAGATTATTGACAAGTCAGCCTTTTGTAACCTGGAATTAGGTTATTAGGCGATTATTTCTTTTTTGGAGCAGCGCAAAGAAACGCCTTATCAAGCAAGGTTTGACACTTTTTTAAAATTTGTTTTCTGATGTTACTGGTAGCAAAGATTGCAAAATCGTCAATTAATGCACCTTGCATTTTCTTGAAGAGTTTGTACTTGCTCAAAAACTTTGTCGCAAAAACACATCTCAAAAAATCATTAAAAGGGCTAAAAATAACCTCCGATGCTTAGTTACGAAACTGATAGCCTGCGTAGCTAGCGGTTTGTTTCGCTTCTCACTTCCGGTTCCGGTTGTTGGCCCCAGTGTAAAGTAAAAAACGAGAAAAAACGTTTATCTTTTTCGGTTATTTTCTATATTAGCCTCTCTTGAATCTACGGTAAATTGGTCAAAATCCAAAAAGTTACTATTTAACAATTATTCCTCGAGCCCGGATGGGCCATCAACTCAGAGGCCATGAGGGCGAGAGGAATAATTGTTTTAGTAAAATCCAACTAGTTGGTAAAAAATATCGAGAAAAAAAAATTAAGCTAGTTACAGCTAGACTTTCATCCTTTTTTGCCGCCAAAAAGCCCGCGCTTTTTGCTACTAGGAGGCTATAACATATAGCCTAGTGGTACCTTAACCAATCAGAACGCAGCATTGATAACAGACCACTAGTTGGATTTTAATAAAAAGAAATGTCCCGTCGGCGATTCATGGTTCGGACTTGTTTTGACATACTTTGAAAACTCGCGATGACACATGCACGCGACGACACACGCGACAGGGACGCAAATAGTTCGCGCCAAAATGACATCACTTGATGCGATTTTTTGCGGGGAAACAAGTCGAACTCCCGCTCTCTCGCTCGCTTTTGCCGCAGGAAAAAATGAAAAATCTACCGCGCGAAGCGACGCGCTCGTGAAAAAAATTGAGCTCGACTTGTAGGCAAGTCTACTTAAGAAACTGAAGGGATGTATATCAACCGACTTACGTTACACTGACTGACATATAGTACTCCAGAGTTGACATATCCCTTCTTCTTTTGCTTCTTTTTAGGATTAACAAGGTCAAGACCTTTCTGGAAAATAATTTTTACAAATACATGTTTATCATTGAAAAACAAGAGAGGACTAATACAGTCAAAGAAGTAACAAATGAATCAGTACAATGAACCATCAGTTAAAGGAACAGTATCCCGTTACTGCGCATGCACCAAACTTTGACTTTTGGACAGGATGTCGCGAAATCAAAAGATGCGAGGAGAGTCAGAGAACCTTCAAAAATCCGTTTGCATCGCGCTTGGCCGGGTTCAATACGACACTAAAACTTCTCAGGATTACAGATCAATGATGTATTGTACCCGTTGAGTTTCGATTTGGGCGAAATCTGGACTTTTGGCGTTACTTTTATTGCCGTTGGCTGGAGGACCAAAAGATGGGAAGCGCTTTGATGCCGATTGAAGGCTTATTTCTTCTACAGTGGAACCCCGTTAATACGACCACCTTCGGGCCATGGAAATTTGGTCGTATTAACGGGGTGGTCGTATTAACGGGGTAGGGTCTACCCTGCGAGCAGAGGCCCTTCGATCTTCCTAGATAAGTCGGGAAGACTTATCTAGGAAGATCGAAGGGCCTCTGCTCGCAGGGTAGGTAGGGTCAAATTATGGTGCAAAATGCTTTTAAACTACATTCTACTACATGTATACCTTTAATCCGTTATAAATCAACGTGTACTAGCTTCCTTACAAGCTCAGATAATTGTGAAAGGAATAGGCAGAAATGAAACAGCAACAATAAACTGGCTGTAAGAAAGAAACCATTGAGACATTGATGTGACTGAGGAGATCTTGTGGAGGGGAGCTTCGTGAAGCAGAATGTTTTGCAACGACGCGGCCGACAAAATCAAACAGACAGGCGGTACATGTTTAAAAAAATCATAATATAATTTCTGACTAACCTTTGCTATGATTCATAGCGTTGACATTGCATTTTTATTTACGTCTTTCAAACGCGAGCAAATCATGCAAATATTACTGGATTCGGAACAATTGACCTCTGACACGAGTTTCACATTAGAAAAACTGTTTTTAAAGCGAGCGGAACGAGATTTTCGGGTCGCGAGGCGGCCCTGCTAGCGATAAAATCGCGATAAGTCTTCGTGCCGCGAGTCAAATTTTAAATAAGAAGAAAGACTTCTTCGAAAGCCTGAAATATTACTTGAGAATATAAACAACAAATCTCCGTTAGCCTGCAGAGCAGGCGTTTTTTACGTTTTTTAACGAAAACTCGGAGGTACTTTGATCGTGGCCGCCATCTTGAAAAGCAACCAAAAAGACTAAGGGGGAGGGGCGGTGGAAGGGGGGAGGGGCGGGGAGGAGAGAGGAGAAAACCCTCCCCTCCTCTCCCCCTCCCCTATTTTTAACCCATCTACCTCTCCCTTAAAAACACTTTTTGACTCGTCCCAACTCTCTGGTAGTATTAACGTCCAAGATGGCGGGACAACGTTATCCTGAAAACAATTCATGGATCTCGCCCCAAAATACGCCTGCTTTGCAGGCTAATCTCCGTCGGCGGTGCGTCCGGAAGGAAATCTTGTCGAGTCAATATGACAGTTCTATTGTCTTTTGAAGAAAAAACAGATGACGCTCGCGCGTGCGCATAATCGGACACTGTCCCTTTAATGAGAGCTTTAAAAGTTACGAATAATCAAAATCAGAGAAAGCCGTCTGTGCAGTAGATAAGATCCTATACAGTGACACTGTACCATTAATAAAACTTAAGATTTTAGGGGGTTCTAACGTATATCTGCTGAAGTTGGGAGCTCAGAGTAAAATATGTAAGACAAAAAAATTGAAGGTTTCTTATAATTTGAAAGGTTTTAAGTCGGCTCAGCCCAGTATTTTTGTTAGCAAATTTTTCATCTTTGAACCTCTTGTGCTTAAACAGCTTGATCTTTATTGTAAATCCAATGTAACACATAAATTGACTGAACACATAGACTGATACATGTGCATGTATGATAGAATTGTTTGGCGATCGCAAAGAATATCACACGACAATGACGTCACAATTGTTTTAGCTCCAAATCGAATTTCAGCCTTCATTCGCATTTTCTTTGTGAGCGCTTTCAGTGCGCTACGTATATTTTGAGTGGTAA
>NC_133213.1:11537360-11577360 GCF_958299795.1 Porites lutea | reverse complement strand
TACGATCAGCAGTTTTTCAATCAAAGGGAAGCTCAAACTTGAAAAAAATTAGGCTATGGCGACTTTAAAGCAGACCTGCCAATAAACTCTCACGATTATGCCGTGAGTCTCACGATTTTTTATCTTTTCTCATGGACTCATGACAAGACTCCCAATCTCACGGTTTTGGGAAAATCATGATTCTGAAATGATGTTACCTTGTTGAATAAAGTGGAGATTTACTGGGGAATGCCAGTGCTTTGTTGGGACTTTTTGCAATATTTTGGCCATGATTAGTTAGCTTATCCAGAAGAAACGACCCCTACTAGCTATAAGTTTCGGGCTTTCTTAAGTGATGACTTCTTAGAGTCTGATTAAAGGTTTCTCATTTTATTATTAGATCAATGAATGGTTTTGACTGATGGGTGATTGACCTGTTTGCTAACTGTTTGCAACAGATAGCAGCCAGTAAATAGTGCCTTATGGTAAATTGCAGACAGAGGATCCATGAGATGAAGATTTAATAACTGCAATTTGGACAAAAGTGACAATAGGGGAAGGTGGCTATGTTGTGTTGTTCAATTTTACCCTTGGTTTAAATTTTATTTCCCTTTGATTAAGGGAGGGTGTGGTAATGTATGATAATGAGTTTAAAACAAGGGGAAATGAAATTTAAACCAAGGATAAAATTGAACCACAACAGCTACACTATACCTTTTTGGTTTATGCAATGATCCAATGAATACGTTGTACAAGTAATGAGAAGCACATAATGCGCATGTATACAGATCATCTCTAACTATCGAAAGAGCATGATTGAACTCTTTTGTACCTTTTTATCCAGATTCGTTGCTCTGAACGTCAACTGAACAACTTCATTTCCTCCTTTTAATTCTTCAGCATATAACTTAAAGAAAACAAGAATTGGTAAGAGGGTAAATCATCTTTAGTCAAACCTCTTGTCACTTTTACCATTCATTAGTGTACAAATTATGTAGCTTGTCATCTGTTTAAACTAAGTCCAAAACTTTTTGGAGACTGTGCTGAGATGACTTAGCCTACAAAAAAAATTAGTTCTTATAAGACTGCCAGGCAGAGTACCTGTCAGTGAAATTTGAGAGCAACATCTTTCACACATATTCCATTGCTGACCATTAAAACAGTTATAAAATAAAATAGTCATTATTTTTTACTGTAAAAATAATAAGGTTAATACTCAAAATAAATTACCATATTTTTTTGCTCATAAGGCACAGCATTTTTTCAATGAAAGTCTGCTTGATAGCTCTAAATCTGTTGTAATTCTGGGGCGTGTCTTATAATTAGGCTCTACAGGTAGATGCTCATCTTCTTCGTTATCAGTTTCCAATGACTTCTACATATTCTAAAGCCGGCACTAAACGATGAACAAATCAATTTGCATTTGAAAAAAATCATCTGGCATCGATCGTTTTGAACTGAATGGTTATGCTTGGTAACCAGACAAATTTTTGAGCCCATGTTTGACCCAAGATGGCAGTTTATTTACAGTCATTTCTTTGTACTGCAATCTTGCGTTTGTTTCCAACCTTTATTTTCCGAAGAAAGCTCCCAAATATTTTTATAGGCCTCTTTTATCACAGTTATTTTGATAAACAAGGGCTTAATTTTACCATATTAAGTAGTTAATTAACAAAATATTCAGGCTCATGTATGACATTTACACGATCAATTTTATATGGGTCACTATGTTTGCAAAGTATCTAAAAAACTTTTCTAGTACTAGAAAAAAAAAAATTAAACCAGAAAATAAATAAAACATTTACTTAATATATACTAATAAGTGGAAAAATGGGCAAAAAAGAAAGCGACCTTTTGGCAAGAAAAAAAATATATGAATTCCATATCTTGATAATACTGATGTATGCATGTACAGATGCCAATATGCTACAACAAGACAGCTGACTTGTTTATGGAACAAAACAGATTCCCCAAGTATTTGCAGCTTTAGAAAACAATGCTTTTTGTGTTGATAGGTGTGATTTTTTCACTGTTGATCAAAATAATTATATGTAACTCTTTCACTTTTGTTCATATAGGTGAATGGCCGTAACCAGCATTGTTGGAAAGCATGTTGTTGTAGTTAAGGTGAGCATTGCCAAAAATTGCGGCTGCGCCTTAAAGCCGGGTATTTTGGCTTAATTTTCAGTTTGTTAACTTAGAAAAATTGCATTGAAAAGTTTGCAGTGCATCTTACAACCGACGTGCGCCTTATAACCAGAAAAATACAGTTACATATAACACTGCTGAATGCGCATTATAACCGAAAAAATATGGTAATATTATATACCGTAATTATATTATGAAGGTCTAGATCTGTAACAAGTCCAGAATAGCTGTTTAGAATAGCTGTAAACAAATCGCCATCTTGGGTCAAGCACTTGCTCAAAAATTTGCCAGGTTACTAAGCATGAACATTCAGTAAAAAACGATCAATGCCAGATGATTTGTTTCAAATGCAAAATGATTCATTTGTCGTTTAATGTCAGCTTTTAATAGAAGATGTAGAAGTCAGTGGACATCGATAACAAAGAAGAAAATGAGCAGTTGAGTCAAAAATTTGACTCAATTTTGATATGTTGCCCACAGATACTCGGTTATAAGATGCACCTCAAAATTACAACAGATTTAGAGCTGTCAAGCAGACTTTCATTGATAAAATGCTGCGCGATATTAAGCGAAAAAATACGGTACTGAAACTAGTAAAAAAGATTTTTTTCATCTGGAGTAAAAGTTGATCAATACTCAACACAGATTAATGCTTCATATAATTCGATTTGTATAATAATAACTTACTGTAATTGTACCAACTTGTCGTCCCTTGATTGCTAATGTCTGTGCATACGATTTCTTTGAAACTATCTGAAAATTGAAAAAAACTTATGTTAATAAATGAAATACATTTCATTCGATTTCAAATTCGAACAAAGAATATTTAATAAGCTTTGGTTTATGGGATCTTTAATGTCCAAACTGTTCAAGAGAAACTAGTTTTTGTTTTCCTGGTAGGTACAAGTTCAAGGCTGGGCTCAACCGTAAAAGAGACCTACACAACCTAGAGGTATGGATTATCACGACAGTTACAATGTACATTAACCAGACTGCTAGAAAAAGAGTATTATGATTCATTCATAGATTTTTGTTGCAAGCTCATCATTATATTGTTGTTGTATAGTATGGTTGTTGTGGTGGTAAAAAAGAGGGTTGAAAAAATTAAGATAGATTTAGCCAAGGCCAAAGACAATTGCAAGGATCCCAGTGATAAAGTAAAATAATTGCAAACGAGCAGCCTCGAAAAGACGTGCAAGTTATTCAAGACATTTCTAAACAAATAATTAAATAGCGCGGGGGTACATGTATGGGCAAGATCTTTGCTCGTTTGCACTTAGCGATAGCTAAAACTAGATATACAGTTGACTCCCGATAACTCGAACCCTTGCTAACTCGCACCTCGCGCTAACTTGAACCAAAATCGATTTCCCGTGGATTTCCATCATACATTTACTGTAATTTTACCCTTGGTAACTCAAACCCTCAATAACTCGAACCTCCCACCAACTCAATCAAATTAGTTTATTAGTGACACTGATGTTGTTTGTTACAAATCTAAAGTGAAACAGCTTTACTCGTCAAAACAGTAAAACATATTCTCCATTTAGGTAACGTTATTGTTACGTTCTGATTTACGATCTAAAAGTATCTTTAATTTTCACGCGACATTTTTACAATCAAAGACCATTAAATGAGATTAAAATGTTCACTATGCAGTAAAAACTGTTTTTTTCCTTACTCCCAGCTATTTTCTTCAAGCTCTTGATAGCTCGAACTTTTTTTGATTTCCCTTGAAGGTTCGAGTTATCAGGAGTCGACTGTAATAAACTTGTAACCATTACAACAAAATCCACTTGAAGTTAAGCCTGCAATCAGTTTAAAACTGGTAACTTGTCAACAGATAAGATAAAAAAAAACGTAATCTCAATGGGTCGACACCTGAGCCCGCGATACAGTCATGTTATACTAGTCAGCAGAAACCCTGTTTTGACAGCTGTCAATTGACCACAACATGGATGTGCATTATCAGTTTGCAGGCTCTCACATCAGCTAGAAAGTGTGACACTTTACATTGGTTTCCCTGTGGTAAGGACGGACAGATGGACAGGTGGACGTGCAGTCAAGTGACTACCAAAATTTCTTGGATGGATAGCTACCGGTAACCAAATTTTCTTAGCTATGGCAAATGGGGCTCTGCTCGTGCATGTGGAGCTCCTTTATAACAGGATAACCAAAAATACTAATTAAAACAGCCCACCTGACCAAGTGTACACTCCATAGCACCAAGAAAGTCATCATCTCCCAGGGTGCTTGTCTCATTATCAACATCATAGACTGCAAACTTCAGTTTTTGCACCATCTCAAAGTAATAATCCATGGTAATCCCTTTGGCAAAATCTGGGTTTAGATTATTCTTCACCTTCTCTGTTCTTGCATGCTACAATTGCAATGAATTACGTATTTTGAATAACAATAATTATTAAACTGAGTCAATACAAATATGGTAGATTAAAGTTAATACATACATTATAATTATTGTTCCTGCGGATGCCAAAAAATACAACCAAAAACAGTCCAAAAAAATACAACACCTGCTCACAGTTGTTAGAAACTTAACATCACGAAATCACTAATCATAATACCACAAAGCTTAATACTCAGTGGTAGTCATTGTGGACAGACATTTAAGTGTTAATGAAGACTTAAACCTCTACTGAATGACCACGATAGAGATTTTTGGTGGACCTCTTCTGACAAAGCTGAAAGTTATAGATCATTTTAGGGACATAAAATTAATGTTTCATGACTGATGCCTGATCTAGTGTCAAATTCTCCCTTTGATAGAAGTGTAAAAATGTTACAGGTCGAATTTGATTTCAGGTTAAGGTTGATTCTCAAACTAGAATCAAACTAGGTTAAATCAAAATTAACCTGAAATCAAATTTGACCTGTAACATACTGTACATCAGTATTCATCCCATAATGACAGTTATACAGTCAGATTCATAAAGAAAAGTTTAAAGGGATACTCTATACCCAAAACCTCAATTTTACGAAAAGATAGCTTAAGGCCTTATTAGATGATTTTGATTCAAAAAAGGCAAGTAATGGTCTGCATTTGCCTGAAAACAAGGAAAGTTGTTTGTCACACAATTAAAATTTTGCGCTACAGCTAGAAACCAGAAATGATGTAGAAAGAAGATCCCGTCTCAAGGAAATACATCATGGCCTCTAGGTTTCTGGTCTGTTTTGAAAAGTCAATAAAGGATTTTATGGCTGATATTTCGGGAAGAATCTTATAATGCCACACTGCTGCATAATTTGCTATTGAATGTTTTAACACTCGCAAAGACAGAGTTAGTCTATAACTGGCCCGATGATCCCCGATATGCGAGGTTTTGGATGAATGCTGTGAAAAACACTCGCCGAATCTATAAATTCAACTAGACCTTGCAGCGCTCATTTTACTGAAGACTACTTTGAAGCCGAAGGACAAAGCAATAGCTTAGTATCCTTCGGCTTAAAGACGATACCAATAATTATTATAAAAGCTGATGATGTTCCATTAATTTTTAAACTTGGGCTACCAGAAACTTAAAATCTAAGGGGTGTAACAGATACTGCTGCAGCCTCAGGATACTCAAGATAAAGACAAATCACCAAAAAATTATATTTGCTTTATATGCTTTATATGGCGAATAGATGTTAAAATTCTGTGTAGTCTACGGCGTGTCATCTGCAAGGCAAAATCCCTTAAACACAAAGTCATATTCATTGCCTGGGGGAGGGATGTGAGCCCCAATGCAGCAAACAGCGCAAAAGGGGTTCGCGCAAGATGGCAGGACAACGCGAACTTTTCACGGCTGCAATGCCTAGCACCAACTTGCCAGCTGCCTTTACTCTTTTTAAAAGCTACGTGCAATAATTTACTCCCTTGTTTGTTGCTGCTCTTTTAGAAAAGTATTTTGGGTCGTCAGCTTTTAATTAAGCATAACCCTGGTAGTGTTTTACCAATTCATGTGTACTGGATGGTAATGATCAGTATAACCTGCATGACAAACTTCTCATCATAAGCTGAAGAGTACTGTCTCTCGGAAAAAGTCGAGATGACGATCACGTTTGTGAGTCATGCACATTGACTCTTGAGAATAACAGGATCTAGTTGCATAGATAAAGTATAAAGAGTAAATTGCATATTCTCGTTTTTTTTTTTCACTCTCTCTTTAAGGGAGCATCTCCAAATTAATATCGGAAATTTGGTTTCCGATTGCCCTATCGGCATTTTCCGATTCCGACAGCTTTAAGTGTATTTCAAGAAATTTCCGAGTTGAAGTGTCTAAATTCTGATGAAATCGGAGGTCAATCAGATTATCTCTATCTACCCTATCGGAAAAAAAAGTTCCGATAAACATCACATCGGCATCGGCACGCAAAAATAGCGTGTTCTTTCTCCTAAACGTGCAGTATACCTGTCATACCTGAGCTGAATTGCGTGTAAATGAAGACCGGTAACTCTCTGCTGTTTCAATCTACTGTAAAATTTCGTATCAACACAGTCTGTCAACATCAACATTTAAACAAAACTAAAGTTTTCAAGTGTTAACGAATCTGCTTTCTCACCGTTTTCGTTCTAAAAAGTATTAGGAGTGACACGCAAGCCGTAAACTAAAAAGATTGGCATGCATCTGTTAGCCTTGAGTGCTGATCACCACAACGCTTGTTGTTAAAAAACAAAAGGGTACTTTATATTATGCTAAATCAATTAAATACTGTTACCATCGTTAAAAAATTTTATTTTACTGCTGTAATTGTCGGAATAACTTTGAATTTGTGTGTGCAGTGAAACCAACAGAAGGGCGAAATGCGAATCGTCCGTTAATCTCTTTTATAATAATTATTGTGTAACACTTTATCAGTAAATGGCAGTTACGATTAGATTTGGTCGCTTGGCGCTGGCACTTATCATTCCTTTCATTTTATGCGCTCTTATGTAACTGGATCGCGCGTGCTCGTTTCGTTTAAGGGAACTGCGACTCAGAAATTGTTGAAGGTGCAGTTCGGCATAGACAAAATGTCAGTTGACAAATCTGCTTCCTAAAAACTAAAGTGACAAGCACCTAGCAATTTAATAGTCACTAACCATGCAAGTTTTAAAACTACGACCTTACGACCACCCTGTTTATACGACCAAACATAATAATCACTGAGTCATTTTAAAGACCCCATTAATACGGCCACCTCGTTACTTCGACCAGGAGTTTACGACCCAACGGCAGTGGCATTAACGTTGGTCCACTTACATCTACATACCCTTATGTTATCACCTTCAGTGCTTTATTTTGTTATTTTAATGCCTCAGCGTGCCGATCACCACAACGCCTATTGTACACACGTACAGCACAAAAACAAAAACGTTCTATGCAAAAATAACTTAAGAGCCGCGATGAATACCCTTTTCAATATTGTCGGCGTCAAAAAGTTGCATTATACTCCTGTCTGAATAACGTTTTATTGAATTTGTTTGTCAAACAAAATAAATTCCTCTGTTGAGAAAGCTTGTTAGACATTTGATTTCTCGTTGGCGGACTGCTAACATTGCTAGAAGGAGCTGCTCATAGTAAAACCGAAGAACTTTGGTTCTCTTGCCTGACTTTTCCTTGGACCATGCCAGAATATAAGGTAAGAAATATTATCAGTGTTTTAAGGGTGTGTTCCATTGATCGTATTTCGGAAGAAGAATACACAGGCAAATCGCCGGTTTTCTCCTCTACAATGATTTTTGGACCAGTGGAATCTTACAGGCAAAACTAGTTAGCAAATTTCTAGATGTCACGGTGCAATAAATGCCAAACCAAGTGACTTTTAGAGTTCATTGCGTTTATTGTTAATTGCGATAATGAGCAATCAAATGCACCCTGTTAATCCTTTTTCTTCTTCTATTTTATGGTTCACTTTTCTGTCGTATGGCTCGTTCATTGATTTATTAACGCTACTTTGTATAGGTTTTGTACAATATACATGGATCGATCTGTAGAAGATGAGTATGATGACACTTGGATGTTTTAGGACGAGGAGGGAGATGAGCAAGGTGGGATAGAAACATTTCATTACTAAAACTGTAAATGGAAATAAATGCTCCACATCATGCTAAACATGTGTAATTAAAACGAAAACCCAAGACAAAACCCTACCTTGCTTTTGCGGTGAATTCCATAGGCCTTCATTTGGGTTTTTTTTTAGGGTATGGAAATAAATGCGTGTTAAAATGCAAGCAGTTTACTCCGCTTAACTGAAGAAACCCCTGGTAAATTTAGTCTATACCACAAACGGCCATAAACTTGTCAATTTATGGCTTTCTTTCATTTCTGCAGAAGATGATGCTTGGATATTTTCTTCTGAAGAAGACTGCTCAGAATCTGAAGATCTGACCATTGGTAAGAGTAATTGAAGATCGCAAAATCCAAGCAATTCAGGGACTAAGATTTCTTCAAAAATTAAAAATCGGCATTTTTAACCCCCTTTTGAACTCCTCATGCATGGCTATAACACGTCATGAAGTCATTTACGATTTTTACTTCCCCAGCCACAGTTGATCACATTATTTTTTTACCACCCGCAACAACAGTTTGCAAAGTAACTTGCAATTGTGTCTGAGGTACAGAAGTAGCATTTCAAAGAAACAATAAAAAAATTGAAATAAAAATTGTTCACGCACAAAAATGTTTTTATTTCAACTCTGAGTTTTACAGGTTCTTACACCTAGGATGAACCAAATTTTCCTCGGCAAAAAGACCTAGTTCAAGATTGTACGAACCATGAAAGCGCAACGATAGTAATACAGATACCATCATTTTGTTCATTATCAGGATCTAGGAACGTACCTCAACTGAAAAAATGAAAACACCTCAAGGTAAATAAGTGTAACACACATTTTAGCTCCCTCGGCATCCAACTGTAATAACCTAGCGCAAGTATTTGAGGAAACTATTCATTATACAGAGTTTCGAATTTAGCTGTTCATAATAATCCCATGCATTATTTTCCTAAACAGTTATCAAGATTGGTGTTGATGCCTTGAAAGAACTGATTGAGGTGGATCAAGTGTTCAGAGTGTCTGATGATGAGAGTGATGAACATTAAGAAAAGTTTCCCTCTTGCCTCAAGGCTATCAAAATACTCAGGCCAACGCAAAGTGAACCACTGAAAAGACCAATGTAATAACCGTCAACTGTGTTTTCTGCATTATTTTCACAAGGACATGTTAATTTTGAAACATTTCAAATGATAGAAACACTGACGTGTACATGGGAAAAAAATTAATCTGGGAATGTAAAGTTTCATTTTGTAATAATTAAAAGCGCTTTTGGAAATTGTCAAAGTGAACAAAATAAAAAGTAGGCTGAATGAAACAATCGTATCTTTTAATGACAGGATCTTGTGCAATTGCAGGGCAAAAACAATGGTTATTGAAGCACACTGCAAAGTGACAGATGGCAAATGAAAACAACCCGGGCGACTGAAGAAAATAAATGTCACCTTTCAGTTACGAAAGCAGAAGAAAGCAAGTGAAAATAATTGCATGAATGAGCTATTTTAGTTTTTAAGCTCGTGGAAAAAGTAGAGAAAAAAAAACAAACAAACAACTAAAACCTAGACTGTGGCAAATTTACTAAATGGAATTCAGACTACACATGATAATTGTCTTTGAGCGATTGTCGGACGGCAAAGTCATAAAACATCAAGTGATCCGTAATCCGAACGACACGATATCAACATCAACTCTACATTCAATACACGCTATTAAAACAAAGAGGGCGAAACACCCCAATGGCTCAGATCCATACTATCATTACCTTTATTTCTCTCGAGAGCCGCTTGTTTCACAAGAATACTGTTCTTGTTGCTTCATTTATTCGCATGAATGGTTGAAAAAATTTGGTCATGCCAAAAGCAGTGCTCCAAGCTCAATGAAGATAAGGTTACGTGATGTATGTGAATCTGTCGACGGAGGGCAAGGACCATTACAATCTACTCACGAAAAGGATCGGGCTTCGACTTGAAGAAAGCAATAAAAAAAAAACGATATAACATGCGGAGAACATGCCTCATTTTCATATCGTGCTCTAAAACTGCATTTTTTTATTTGCGATTGTGTTCCTTCCCTGCTAGCTGAGGTCTTGACGTGCGTAAAACAAAAGACATTGTTTACATTCGGCGATCAGCAAACAACTCAGGGGTATGTTTCCTATATCGGCTTCAGTGCATGTTTTGGTTTTGTGCGAACTTTCATCTGCAAAATCGTCACCAACAACGTACATGCTTTTCCAACGACATTATACAGATGCAAATCGATTTCCCCATTTGGTTGGAGGAGTGTGTCCTCATTAATTGTAACAAATTTCTTGTACAATCTCTTCAACTGTAACGTGTCGGCATGAAAATTTTTACACCGAAGGCCGATCATTTTTTTCGCCATATTATTCACCTCCTGCAGTTGTAGAGCTCATAAACATAGAATATTCAACGAAATCATGACATTTACGACTTCGTATTTTTTGCATGATCTGCAGGTAGATCTAGATCTAGCGTGATAATGAGCTTGACCTTTACAAACTTATTTTTTTCGAAGATGATCTAATTTCAGTTGATGTACTGACGTGTACATGTGTCGGATGTTAACCTTTCGGAATTCCGATACCACAAATCCGATAAACCACTGATGATCTACCGATTTGATCGGAAATGTGTACTAAAGTTTCCGATATGACGTCCGAACAATCGGACGATCGACCTTCCGAAATTTGGAGATGCTCCCTAAAAAATGATTTGTTGTCAAGGGGAAGTGACAAAAAAAAGCACCTGCTTACATGAGTGCACTTCGATGTTACAGGTGTTTTTGACACGTAATCCCCCAGGTTTGTTACTGGAGTAATAAATTAGGTATAGCTCAAATACTGCTTCATATTATATGGATATATCTACCTAGCATCAGTCATATAATTGCTTTAGCATGCAATGATTTTTATAAATTATAAACGAAACAAATAAAAATAAATCGTGTGTAGAGTTAACAAAGAAGACCTTAATGACTTTGTTCATCACAGGAAATTATTTTTATATCAATAAAACATGGAAATTAATAGGATTTCACTATATAAATGTATAGCAAAACAAGCTTCACATATTAAGCACGAAAACATTCAAACTTAAGGATGAAAAGTAAAAGTGAAATATCAACCTTAAGCCAAGTAAGCATTAGCATTTTTATTATTGTTTCAAATAGACCATTTTACTGTTGTGAGCTTAATAATTCCCAGCCTTTGCGTGAACGTGAGGCTGAGGTTGACCTTGTTTTGATACAAACCTCTTTGCTTTTCTTATGCAAATTATTCTTAAAAAATACCACTTAGCATATTAAAGAACGACATGATTTACATAATAAAGCAGAAAGGGTTGTATCAAAACAAGGTCGTCAACGCCAGCTTCGTTTCGACCTGTCACTGTAAAATGGCTTATTTTGGGCTGTACTGTTTTTGACCCTGTACTGTTTTATTTTGTTTATAAAATAAATGTTTAATAGAAACTTGCAAGCTTAATTTTACGTACTAGTCTAGCTACATGCATCTGTAACGAGCCATTAAGCTGTCCTTATCGACTAACTTCATACTTGTAACTTACTTCAATCACTCTCCATTCTCATCCTGTATGTATAACGCACACAGAGGATCTGATTTAGAAACTGTATCTTTATCGAGAAGTCCTCTGCAAGACATGTGAAGCTCGACACGAGTCACACACTGCGCCATAACAACTTCGATCCTTGTAATGTATGTTACACCACACGAGTCAGAGCGGTTTATCCTTGATTAGAAACGTTTGCTAAGATTAAAACGACCAGGAAACCATTTGCTTTCACTGTTCATGAGGAAAAAAATAACAAACTTTCGTACGTCCGACCTTTCAACACCACCCCTTAAGATTATCCTCGCCGCCGAGACTGGGCACAAACTCAGCGAAATGCCTTCTGGGAAGTTTAACGGCAAATTACTGCACGCGAATGCACGCGAAACCTAAGCGCACGAATAACGTGGTGGTTTGCAATCGCGCTGGATGAGATAAGAACTAGACGGATTTTAAGACACTGAGGCGGACTGCAAGCAGTCTAGCGGAGTGTATAAAACCTGAGTATCAGGCGTTTCTGGGGGAAAGACTAGGGAAGCGGAAACGGGAGCAAATCTTCTCTCCCTTAGCCTCTTAGGAAGGCCTGATACTCAGGCTATAGTCAGTGGTGGTTCAAGACCTTCAGAGATAAGGGGGGGGGGGGGGGGGGGAGGGGGTTCCCGGTCTCAAAAATAATTTATTTCGGATAATTTATCTTGGTCTAAAAATAAGGAGGGGCCCTCCCCTGGATGCGCCCCTGATAGTATATATCAAAGACAGAAAAAACTTGAAAGTAAACAAGTCACAATGTCGAGGCAAACACCACACTAACGCCTGTTTCAAACGCCGTGCTACTGCCATGCTAAGCTGGCTCGACTGCAGCACGACAATAACACGACTTGGTTTCAGACGTCGAATTTTTCAGTCGAATAGAACGGCTGTTGCCGAAAACAAAGAACAAAAATAAAGAAACGGTTTAGCAAACTTTTAAATGTATTCTAATATATTTCTATAATTTATGAATTGAGTTTGGCACGGAAGTAGCGCGACGTTTTGAAACCAAGTCGAGCTACTGCCGTGTAGCACGGCAGTAGCTGAAGCACGACTTGGTTTCAAACGTCTACTGCCGTGCTTAAGTCGAATTTCGATCAATTTAGTCCGGCATGGCAGTAACACGACGTTTGAAACGGGCCTAGGGTTAAGAATTGAGAGCTATGTAAGTCACATGAGAGAATTTGTGCTACCAGGGCCAATGAAATAAAACTTAAAATAAATCTGAGTGAGCCCATTGTTTTTGAGTTTTTAGAAAAACCAGGGGCACCCAACGAGGATATAGTTCAAAACCACTTGACATAGCATTGTTGAACGTATTTTAGTATTCAAACGGTAGATATGGGCATATTTTTATCCCCTAAAAACTTTTCATCTGTTCGGATTTCCTAGCTGAAAGTCTAGTGATCCGAAAATTATAGGGATAAAAACTTACCTTCTCGAAAATTTCAGCCAGGAAAAGGCTCCCGAAAATTCTAGGTGGCCTTTTTTAGGGTCAAAATCCGTTAAAAATGGGTAATTATACCATTTTGTAGATGTCCGAAAATCCTAGGAGAGAAAGGCAAGCAAGAAATTTTACAACAAATGCTCCGAAAATTCTAGATCTCAAATCGTCTTCCGAACAGATATTTTCCCGAAAATTGCCGTCGGGTGCCCCTGAAAAACAAATGGCTTCACTTGTACTGGTTTTATTAAGGGCGTGTTCGAAAGACCGTATTCCGGAATAAAAATAAATGGAAAACTCTAGAAATCAGTTGTTTTGGCTCTCATTGCATTGCAATACAGTAACCCCGGTAACCAGGTAAGTCGAATTCTGAAGGTCAACGAAAAACAGTCGAGTTAGCGGGGGTTCGAGTTATCGAGAATATCCAATTTGCCATGTAAATAACTGATAGTTACTTAGATTTTTCAGCACTTCAGTTTATAGTACAGTACAAATTTTAACTTACATCATCAGAAACGGTAACATGATCATACATTTTTATTATAAAACAGGGGCACCCAACGAGGATATAGTTCAAAACCACATAAACATAGCATTGTTGAACGTAATTTAGTATTTAAACGATAGATAAAGGCTTATTTTTATCCCCTAAAAATTTTTCATCTGTTCGGATTTCCTAGCTGAAAGTATAGTGATCCAAAAATTATAGGGATCAAAATTTACCTTTTCGAAAATTTCAGCCAGAAAAAAGGCTCCCGAAAATTCTAGGTGACCTTTTTAGGGTAAAAATCTGTTAAAAATGGGCAATTATACCATTTTTTGGATGTTCCAAAATCCTAGGAGAGGCAGGTAAGCAAGAAATTTTACAGAAAATGATCCGAAAATTCTATTTCTCAAATCGTCTTCCGAACAGATAATTTTCCGAAAATTATCGTTGGGTGCCCCTGATAAAACAGGTGATAAAACGTGATCTGTTCGTTGCACCATGCCAATTATAATCAAACTGATGTGGTGTTATTTTTAGTGTTTTCACCACTTATACAACAAGAAGAGCTAATGCGAGGCATCTGAATGGAGCTACCAGAACCATAATTCGAGTTATCGAAGTATATTTTAATGAAATTTTGATGAAGGGGAAGGAAATTTAGTTCGGATTCACTTATATCTAGGACTGAACTTTGTCGCAAAAAACAAATGCTAATTTTTTTAGCAATTTTAGCGCCAAAATGTTTAAAGGAAACTGCTTGCAGAAATGTAAAGAGGAAATAGCAAATATAGTAAGAATAACAAATTCAACAGCGATTGCAAGCTGCAGCAAACATAAAAGTAACAAGCCCCAGGATTGTATCTGCAAGGTTTTGAAAACTTGTTGACAAAAATCGAAAAAATCGCAAAAACAACTACTTTAGCAAAAGAAACAAAGGTGAACCTCGAAAAAGACGCAGATTTGGCAAATATCGCAAGAGGAACAAGAATTTTTCATTGCAACGAGAAAGACATCAATCCCGCGTCTAAATATAGGGTTAAGCGGTCCGTGCAAGGCGAAGCGTTATTTATTTGCCAAAAAATAACCGGCTCAGGGGCCCGTTTCTTGAAATTCCCGGTAACTTTTCGGACCCGAAATCAAGTATTCAAATCGAAATATAAAAAATAAGAGCGCGGGTCCTGGCTAGCAAAATGCTCCATTTTGTTTCATAAACTGATAGTTTTATCATGTTAGATGCAAAATATTGAAACCTCTGTCTTGCATGTAGACAACAACAGCTTTACCGGAGCCCGTTAATTATCGGGACTTTCGAGAAACAGGCCTTAGCTCCTAAACAAGACTCTTATTATCCACGGAAGACAGTTGGAAGAAATCAATAACAATACAATATGGGTTTTTGATACTGCTGTTATATATTTATTTTATTAAATAATTAAGTATAATGTATTTTTTTCTAGTAATACGAGTGTTAGTTTGAACTGTCAAAGAAGTACAACTATATTGGGCTATTGATTTCTCTTGAATTTTTGAAGACAGCAAGAGCCTTAAGCCTAAGACCACCAGAGATTATTATGTTCAACGTCATAGCACCATATCACCACAAGAAATTGTAATAAACAACACTAAATAAACGAAAACTATTACTAGGCATACTCTTAGTCTGAGACGATGATGCGAGGATCCATCTATGTAATCTTGTTTGCTATGTTATAAGACAATGTTTATAATGAGACAAAAGACAGAGCCATTCTTTATGGCAGATAAAAGTAAGGGAAGACGGGTGAACAGGGGTATTTTCAGTACGATCTACGTGTGAAAGCATCACCTCATCTATTTCCTCACTTCTGTTAAAAAATGAACAAGGCTGTTTGAAAAAATACCTAAATAAAAAAATAAAAATAAAATAAAACAAAACAAAGAACGTGGGGCTTGTTATCCAAAATAGCCAAAGTTAGATTTCGCTATACGACACTATATCAGTGAATCGCTTGATTTAAATAGCAATTTTCGTTTGACCATGAAACAAAAAAGAGGGTAATGATGGACCAAGGAAACTAAAACAACAAACGACCTACAACATTTCAATGTTTGGTTTAGTGAACAGGCTCAGAATGCGCAAAGATTACAAATTGGCTTACAAATTACAGTAGATAAACATCTAAAAAAAATAAAAATAAAAATAACGAACACTTCCGGAAAACATTCTTAAAGGCTAAAGAAAAATCACTCCAACTATGCCGTTTTCGTAGTCCGTGCAAGATCATCATCCAACCGTTGCAAACAATGGTTGTTCGCTAGAGCTGGCTAACTTAAAAACACAGGCTAAACATTTTTCAAAACTCTCCCTTAGCTTGCGAATACAGCCGAATCAGGGTCCCAATGGCGGGAAGCGAGCAGAGGCGGCAGACTAAGACACTACTAGCGTTTTAAACGTGATAAAACATTCCAGTTTGCTTAAAACCAGTGCCCCTCTAAACTCTTTTAGACTGTAACAAATAACATTAAAAAGCTATTAAAAAATTGTTTTTAGAATTCCCTAAACGTTTGTGGTGAAAATCAGAAAACCTTGAACAGCAGAAATATTTATGAAATGTTATTGTTATGGTGGAATGTTATTGCAAGGAAAAAGTTACGAAGCCCAATAACTACATTTTCTTTTAAGTTTTCGCGACGTTTCGGTTCCCTGTCACTGTGGGTTCATGCAGACTTTCGTGGTAGTCTCTAAAACACCATCATGGTTCAAAATTGCTGCTACTTTTCTTATCTGCTAAACAGAACTGACTTTCTGTTGTAGACGCCTTTTTTGCAGGAGTATATGGATATCGTTATACTGCCAAAAATGCCGAAACTCTTGTAAACAATATCGATTAATAAAAATTGTTGGCTCATTTACGTGTAAGTATGGTCGAGTTTCAGCGAGAGATGTTGAGTTCTGTATCGCAAATGTCAAGCTCTCATTATCGAGTGTCAAGGTTCTGCTAATCATGTGTGAAATCTCGCTAGCAAATTTCTCGCTAGCGAGTTTCTAATTTCTCGCTCTGAAATATTTCTTCGTCATTTTTCTTGACAAACAAAGAAGCCAAATAGCAGCTTCAAGTTTTCGCGGAGAATTTAAACAAATCCTCTACCCTGCTAGCAGAAGTTTTGTGGTCGCCATAACATGACTTATCTACTCCTTTGTAAAGACTCTTTTTCAGGTAATTAAGAATATTCATCAGAAGATTCATTATCATTGGTGTGCATATGTTGACGCACATAATTTGTTTCGCCCACTGTGAAGACGTGGAAATTCGTCCTGCAGAAAAAATGTATTAAAACAATAAAAACAAAAAGTTGAAACAAAAAAACAAGCAAACAAACAAACAACAACATCAACACAATTTTTTTTTCAGGGATGTATGTATATTACTTTAAACGCGATAAATTTTCAAGCCCAAAAATTGCGTCAGATTGGAGTCCCTCCATGGTTACAAATATTGGCCTCATCAACTTGGTTGATAAAAAAAATGTTCTATTTTGCTCCCCAACCCCCTCCCCCACCACCACAAAAATAGAAACAACAACAAAAAAACTCCACCACTAAATCTGCAATCTCGGCGTGGCAATGCTTTAAAGGGACAGGTTCATGGTTCAGCGCATGCTTGTTAATCAAAATGCTGTTTTTCTAGTTTTTCTGCCGGGACATGCTATATCGTCTATGAAAGCAATATGATCATGTCATAATGTTGTCAAAGAACCAATCCGCACACTTTCCTGGCAGTCACTTGATCAACTTAGGTGCAAATAGTTGAAATTAATCAACCATGGAATAAAACCTTCGGGTCAACAATAAATTCAACGTTGGTAGTGTTGGCATAATCCACTAATGTTTTCTGCGACTTTAGTACTCCTCCATCCCACTTCAGGTCACTCTGAAATACACTTCTTCTTTGAAATACACCTGAGATCGCTGAGATACACGTGAGTGGGATTATTAATCCATAGAATTAATGATAAATTGGAAAAAAGTAATTTAATTAATGAGCATGAGCTGAACCGTAAACCTGTCCCTTTGAGGCCAGGATACGCGAGTATAATTAATACAGCAAAACTAGAGGAAGAGCCCAGAGAACCGGTTTGCGGCAGTCTAAGGTCTCTGCAGGGGGCGGGGCCCTTTGCTTTTTGTACTACATCCCCTCTTCTGACCCCACCCATATAAGACTGCAACGCGGATACTTGTTTTTTAAATACACATTACAATATGCCTGCTGTTGGATGCTGACTGATGACAATGGAGTGGAAAAGGGCTCACTGCGGAAAAGAAGCATCCCCCTTAAGGGAACGATGATTGGAAAAAAGTTGCGAACGAAACAAAATTGTGGATCCCACTCAATTTATCCAACTTCATTCACAAAGGTATTAAGGTGATGTTACACGGGACGATTCGCAACGACGATTTTTAGCCCAACAAAGCGTTGCAACATTGTTGCGACATTGTTTCGAATGGTTACAACATTGTTTCAACATTGCAACGCTGTGTTGCACAAAAAAATCGTCTTTGCGAATTGTCCCGTGTAACATCACCTTTACAGCCGACTGAAGTAAATTACTCATCTACGCGGGTCAGGTTTAATTATCGTCGACTGGCAAAACTAAAAAAATATTTTTAGTGCGCGTTTGATATCAAGACTCACCTTCCGAAAAAGTCTTTAAGAAATGCCCAGTACACCAGAGGACCGAATAATGTATAATACACAAACATAGTCCAGTCTAATACACTAAGAGGTAAAACAAGAAAAAAGAATACGGAGTCTCTTGAGCAATTTTACGTAACCCTTGAAACAGAGACTAACAGTTAATTCCAAACAGCTACAAGCTAAGTACACAAAAGAACACAATGCACTGACAATGGGATTAGTGTATAATAGTGCGTAGTAGTCTACTATCTATTTCACGGGTGAAGTAAAATCACTCTAATATAATCTACAGAACCAAATCAGGTTATACAATTCAGAAATGTAATGTTATGTCTAGCCTGTTAACAGACCCTTTATTTTCTCTTCAAAGTCCGTCGAGTGGGCGATAAAATATAAACCGAAGGGGATTTATCGAAAAGAACGAAAAGAAAAATAAAACAACGTCTGTGTACAGGCTATGTTATGTCCTGTATTGTTTATATACTCCAAGATTTTCACTTAATAAATAAACAGGGACTGTCATTGGTTGATTCTAGGTAACGTGACCTTGACTACCGATAGTGATATAATTCAGCTATTGTACCCCGCTTGGGATACAACAGTGATCAGATCATGCATGGTAGATAGTGGCGTGACAGAAGGCCGGAAAAAACACTGCCAGTTTTCACTCCAGTGAATGAGCCACAACAACAAAAACATGGAGCGACTAGAGCGACGATTTTAAACCTTGAGGTACAGCAGTCGGTGGAGGAAAAAGGTGCAGATAATCAAGATAATGCAAGAAAAGTACTTTGTGAATTATTCATTTAGCATTGTTTTGGTTAGTTCGTTCTACTTTGTCGCTGTTGAAGTAAAAGTCTAGAATAACAAAACCCGAAGTGGGCTACATATCCTTCCTTCCCCCTCCCTTTGTGAGAGAGCGTAGAGAGTGGGTTGTGCGGAGAAAAGAGGCGCGAGGGCTACTGGAGGCGGAAAATTGGGAAAATTGCGCAACAAAAGGGTTAAAGGGAAAAACCAAGAAAAGGGGGGCAGAAGCCGGTAATACAAGGCGAGGAAGCGGGAGGTTTGGACTCCCCTCCCCCCGGCCGCCTCACCTAAACTTTAATTAAAGTAGGGAACTGTCGCTCTCCATGTTGAAAAAGGAAAATATGTAAAAGGTGTCATGCAGGGACTGTGATGGTGTAGAATTGGCGTTTACACAAATAAAGGGATGAATCTATTGGTGTTCTGGCCAATAGCTAGACAAGACGAAAAAAATTCAAGTTCATCGACAGAGTCGTTTCCGTAGTGTAGTGGTTATCACGTCCGCCTCACACGCGGAAGGTCGCCAGTTCAAATCTGGCCGGAAACATGCAACTCGTTAATCTTTATTATTTTTGTTTGTTAATTTTAAGATTAGCGTCTCGGCAGTTTTAAAACTCACTCTTGAAGTCGAGTGAATAAGTTGCGCCACAAAAGTTCTTCATTGTCCAATTCATAAGAGGCCAATGATATGACTTCAACTCATTGCACATATTGTTATAGTTGTTCTCGCTCACTTCTGCATCAAAACATGACCGCTATTTTATTGCCCCAGCAGGGATTTCGCCCAGAAGGCGAAATCCCGAGGAGGCACTCTAGTAACTCGCGCGTATATTAAGGAAAGTACTTACAAATGAAATATACAGTCATACAGTCAATATAGGAAAAATCTCGATTTGCTTGAACAGGGGCCGCGAGGAATCGGTAGGTAATGATGACGTTTCTATTGTTTGCGCCCGCAAGTACGAAATGGTTAGGATGACGTAAAACACAAAAAATCCCGAAGGGACCGCTTACAATAAATAGATTTTGTGACGTCAATTGTGCAGTCATACTTCGATACTCTTTTGCGTTACGTATTATCAGTGACATTCTGTGGAGGAGTTGTTATGAAAGTTATGGACCAAAGAACACTCGTTAAGCGCAGATGAAGTTATAAGGTGCGTATAACAGTGTATATTTTAACACTAAGTGAGTTTGCCAGACACGAGTTCACAAATAATTAATCTTTGATTGGAAACCTTGCCAGACACTCTTTCTCTTTTTTTGACCGGAATAAGACTCGGCCCCAATCAAGCAAGAAGAGTGAATGATTCAACGGCTAGCTTATCACTAGCAGAACGATGGACGATTACAGAAATTCGCCGACCATCAAATTCTGTGTTGACTTATTCCCTGCTCACAGATGTCCTTCCGCTCAAAAGTTTAAAATAAGACTAGAATGCGCGAGTGTGAACAGTGATCAAACTGGCTTACTTTCCGGCAAATAAAATGAACTTTATTTAAAAAGTGAAATAGAAATAGCGAAAAATTAAACTTCTAATTAAATCTTTTCTTATGGTTTAGAATAAACAATTCTCGAAACTGAGAATGTTTTGATTGAAGCTTTGCAAATCGAACCGAAACTGTGCATGGAACCTGGCGTTTATTTCTTGTATTTATCTCACCTGTTGTATGGAATATGTGTGAAAACCTTCATTATGAATCGGTATATTTCAAAGAGCTACACAACGAGCAAGAATACTATTGAACGACAATATACAGGGCGGGGGCAGCTGTAGTGTCAACTATTACTAGTTAATATTTTTTATTACGTTTTAGTTTGTAACACCAAAAGGAGGAATATTTCAGCGTCGTCAACACATGTAGTTTACCGACACTACCAGTCTGGGATCATAACACCACTCGCCAGGCTTTATTACATATAAGCCAAATGGGGCTTGATTTTTTCTAAGATTCTGTTGCAATTTTTTAAGGGATGGCTGACTTTCATTCCATTTTCCTGGTGACCTGACATGAAGTCTTTTATGTCGCGGATAAGACAGCAACAATGAAAAACGAACAATTTTCTTTAGTATGGTACACTGAAACCTGTCTTCAAAAAAGTTCAAGGGGGGAATAGAGAAATGGTGGCACTACCAAAAGAGCGAGAATTCGTTTACGTGCGCAAAGCCTCGCAACCAATGTGCAGAGAAATTAATAAAACAAACACTTGTTTTAGGCTTCGTTAAGCCTATGTAAACAACAACACCAACAAAACAAAACAAAGGTGACTGACACTCGAGAGAGATGAGGTTAAGACAAAGAAAATTAGAATGATTTTCAAACTCAATGACAAAGTGGCGTATTTCTTTCGTGTCAAAAATTATTACGTATAATTCATGGCATAGTGACCGCGCCTTAAGAGCGGCAGTCTCCATGTAAACAACCACAACAACAACAACAACAACAAAAAGGGGGCACTCGACAGAGTGCATGAGGTTACGACATAGCGGAAGTCAACAAAACCGTTTTTTATGTAAAAAATAATAGAAACAAACTTACCACAAACTATCCGAAAAACCTGTATATAACAGAACAATTGCGCATCCTTGCACAACGTTTATAAAACAGAGAAATCCGCAGTATCCGTAAAAGGTCTTCCTAGCTGAAAAAAAAAACAAAACAAAAACAAAACTAAAAACAATCCGGGTTCAGTAAATGATTCCAGTGTGGCATTTCCAAACCACGATAGCGCATTTGACTTCAACAACCCGAATTAAGTATGTTTTGCCTCAGGTTTCAACAGCAATAATTACGGTTTGGAAAAGAATACAAACGTAAGCAGTTATGTTCCAAAACATCTCTTTTGTCCAACATGCCTAAAAAATACGCCAGCTAAGGGGACTGACTTTCAAGAACTTAGCCTATAAAAGATGCACAAGAAACATGCAATAAAGTTTTGCAGTGCACCGAAAAGTGAAAAGATCTGAATCAGCCCCTAAAGTGCCAATTCAGCCTTGCAGGTCAAAGTCTGATTCAGCCTCTCCTAGAGCCATTTGAGCACAATTGAAGCCAAAACAGCCCCATTGAAAGCCTATTCCAACCCACGCTGGGACTCATTCAGCCCCTGAGTACAAATAAGCCCTAGGTAATTGGACTGTAATGGCCCTGATTATGGAGCCAAGTTAGACCCAAAAAATAGGACCGTCTTTTACTCACCGAAAGGGCCGCATCTTTAGGGCTAAAACAGATCTTTCTGATTTACAGTGTGCCTATCGACCTCTGGTTACTGAACACTTGATAAACCAGTGATAAAGAACTCGCACTAAAAGGCTGAAAAGGCTACGTTCACTTGGCATCGGACGAGTATCGCTCAGGCGATGTCAAATCCAAACAGAGCACTAAAGTAAAGGTATACTTCTTACCGGGAATAATACAGCACTCCCTTAACTTGGTGCATGGCAATATCACAATGACGAAATAAACCTACACACAAGAGACAAGGTAATCCTTTGTGAAACGCAAAAGCCACAAAAGTAAGGGACGTAATAAAACATATAGAGGATTTTATATGGACGCGCGGAGATACGAAATTCCTCTTCCAGTGTTGAAAAATAGTTCAGGAGTGAACGCAGCGATTATCCGTTACCTTACCTCCCCGCCCCCCCCCCCCCCCCCCCCATTCGCGCTGTATTTTTTCTGCACATGCGATCTGAGCCAGTGGACGTGCGCTTTGAGCCAGTGTTATCGTATTTTTTTTTTTTACTTTTTCTTCCCGCCTCGATTAGCTAGGCTATTTTGCGGGCAAGGATCAATTATGATATGTATCCAAAGTGTTTTAATAAACTTGAAACTTTGCGCCTTCCACAAGATCTGGACGCCTGGAACAGGCTATTCACAGCATCGCATGAAATACGGTTGTTTTGTCGAACTTAAAATAAACAGTTTCTGGTAGGATTTAGCCCTAAGTTGAACACAGCAGTTAACAATACGTATTTGTTAAAAAAAAGTACATTTCACTTTCCCTTGACTAGTTAAGCAGCCACTTTGAGTTCTTATTAACCCATCGAACTTACTTCGGTAACTGTAAAGCTACCCACCAATTTTAAGTGTTGTTTCGTCCGTTTGCACGTGGCTAAACGTTTGACCGGTTTCAATCTTTGCGCAACAACCCCCTACAACACGTAACAACATGCAACAGGGCGTGCAAACAGACACAATAATGTTGGGATTTGTTGGCCAACAATGTTGCGTCCGTTTGCACGAGGCTTAACGCGTGACTAAGCCCTAAGAACGTCTGCGTGAGAGGCTATGGAAATTTTCCCGACTTAATTTTTCTTTTCGGCCGGGAGAAGTCGGAAAGGTGTGCTTCTTGAGAGACTTACCATTGCGAAGAAGAGCGATGTCGACGACCAAAACAGCAACCCACCATGACCAAATAAATCATACTTGTGTTTGCCATAAATTCCCTTCAATCCAGGACACCTAACAAATTCCAACGCTGCCTGTTGGTAAAAGGAATGTGCAAGTTTAAGATATGTTTACCCGCGATTATTGAAGGAGTTCGAGCCTTTCATTGATCGCAAACTGATAGAAATTCTAGCATTTGATAACTTGTTTCCGTCACTACGACAAAATTGAACCTACGCAACAGGACGGGAGAGGAAAGAAGACGACAAACCTAGTGTGACAGGCGTGTTAGCAGTTATGTTTGGAAAAAAACTTTCCGCCAAACTTTACCTTCCTTTAAACATGACAAAACACGCTAGTAATAGGCCTGTCATCTTTGCCTGGCATATAAACGTTTTGCCGTCCTCTTCTTTCTGTTGTTATTTTGCCAAAGCTCACTATAGTAAAACGACGAGACGACAGTCCAGGTTGGACGACAGTTATAAGGTCTTTCCATGAAGTAAATCATAAATGCGAACTGTAGAATGGCTATGTGATTTGGCTGAATATTTGCCAGTTCCAGGCTCCAAAATAGTAGACAAGGCAAGTCGCGAAAAGTTGCGCAGAACCCACGCGGGAACTGGGAGACCGGGGAAACTGGGAAGTGGCACCTCTAAGCATTGTTTTCAATGCCTTACTGTGGTATACCAGCCTCTAGTATACTATACAACTGGTTAATTTTGGCAGTTAACTTCAACATTTAGGTCAATCACTTGGCTCCGTGCGCACAGAGTCAAACAAAAATGGAGAGCGTGTGAGACCCACCTACACCGCACAGTTTGACTTATGATGATTTGACACGAGAAAAATTTTTATTTTGATATTTTCTGGAAGTGGGAGGGGTAGTGAGCCGACTGAGATTTTTAAAGAGATGCTTACTTTCTTCCCGCCGTTTTTCGCTAGCTCGCTTTTTCACTACTCGCCCGAAGGGTTGCTGAGCGACGTAATACTATTAAAGATCCATGAAAAGAGAGAAAAACACTTAAGGCGCTTTCCGTTTGTCAGAACTGACCGGCCAGACCCTTCCTGTGGTAGTGAGAATTTCACTATTAATCAAAACTATCCTGCTACATCAGTCAAATCCTAAATAGTGTGCAGGAAGGAGATGTTTCTTCAGCAAAAACCTTTGGAAAAAGCCGATTTCATTGTCAAAATAACTGGTCCGGTAATGGTCCGGCCGGCTAGTTCTGATAAATGAAAAAACGCCCTTAGTGTTCTACAGCCTTGGCAATAAACAAACCTGAGCAGATGAATAAGCTATAGCACATATTGATGTCACACATAGTACTCTTTGTACTCCTTTTCTTCCGTCTTGCATGTTGCCTAAAATCAAAGAATAATATCATATATTAATCTCTACTGGAAACAACATGAACTAAGAGCACTGAGCAATCTGTCCATGTAACAGAAAAAATTAATGAGACAACACTCATGCACGTTTGAAATCATCGCCTATTAAACTAATGTATTTGTTTGGCTGCATGTAACAAATGTACATGTCAGTATATCACTGATGGAACTTGATTTTTAATTATTTGCTCATCGGGTGACCTGCTACAGGCTACGTACCTTCTGACGAGTAATATCACAGGGCATTTACAGTTAACCCATTCGGCACTGAGATTTTTGCCGAAAAAACGCGTTGAGAAGCTAGTCAAGTCGTGCACTTCGCGGCCTTCTGTCCCTGATGCAAAATATCACCTTCCGAAGTTCGAGCATGCGCAGAAGCAACATTTGGAGATGGGTTTTTGAGTTCAAAAGTGTCTCAGAATTCCGGCTCGACTTTTACCTTTTGCTTTCCCTCCTCCCTTTATCTTTCGCTTCTCTTGCCCCATTTTTTCTTTTGCTGGGTATTTATTAGTTAAAACTTCATTTCGCTGGAAAAAGGTTCTCGGGAAAGCTTTCAGATGGAAGAAAGTGCAGGCGGATAAGTGGAGAAGATTTTAATCGGAATTTGGGGTGAACGTAGCATGGTTTTTTGCCTTTTTCTGCAGTCCCCCAGCTTGACTGAATCATGCTCATTTGGCAAAATAGAGAGGAGAAGTCCTCACGTCACGTTACCAAGGTAGCAAAATGTTTGGTAGTGTATTCGCATTATTTCAAACTTCACCGATCTTATTCAATTTCATTTAATTTGGCAAATCTTGGCGAAATTTTCTTTGGCACCGTATCTATCGTTATCTAAGTTTAGATAAAGAAAACGACAATTGTTGTGTTGTGTTCTCCTACTACATAAAGCGGGCGCGTGAAATTAGGAAATTTCATGTCGTAGTGGTGCAACGATGGCAAAGAAATGTACAAAAAAGCGTGATGCACGTGCACAGTTGTTGCTTGTTATTTTTTTTGCCGTTCTCCTTGCCGTCGCCGTCGTCGTTGGTTTTGTTGTCATCCAGAAATAGTGCTACCGCGGTAACGTGACGTCACACCTCTCCTCTCTATTGTCCTTGACAGTTAAAGCTGATGACGTCACAAGCGATACAAGGGACGTTGATCCCCACGGGTGGTTAAGGCGGTTCAGGAGCGAATGCCATGTCACCGACTTCTACCTTTTATAGGATATACGGCTCTCTCTAAGTGTAAGCATTCTCACTCATATGCCACAACCTGCTTCCTCACTTGACAACCAGGACCATGTACATTTCTGTTTTGATATATGTCACTCCGCTCCCACAGGTTACCTAGTTGTACTCACTTGTCTTTAACAACAGGAAAACTGTAGGCCGTATAAAGTACCATTTACTAACTAATTGCTAAAAACTGGCTACATTTACTCTAGCGGGATCACTTGTTACAGGCTACCTTCTCATTTCCTACAGGCGCAAGTTCTTACAATCTACTTTTCAAACTTTAGTTAACACAATTATTCCCTGCAGTGACCTTCACAAGCTACGATTTTACCTTCTTAATAATAATCATCTCAAGATCAAAACCCCTTTATTTGCCACAGCCTACCTTCTTAGTGAACCTGCAGATTACCCTATTTTCAGGTCAGTCTTTCTATGCAGTCAACCTCACTGTTTTACAGCAGACCACCCCATCACACACACACAATCATCTTTATGCCATTTAGGCATACAGTAGAAGCTCCATGTGCGACCACCTCTTGTGTGCAACCACCTGACCAAACCACCAAAATTAAAAGAGTCAAACCTCTCTACGGTTGATGACCACCTCTTGTAAGCGACTGCGACCACGTTTTGGGCTAACGATTTATTAGTTTTCCATTGTTTTAACCTCTTGTAAGCACTTTACACATGGTCTGTGAGGTCTCTATGTTTGCTGTATGTACTATGCTACTTGGTGCGAGTAAAAAAAAAAAACTTTTAACGACAATATGGAACTACACATATTGCAACTTAGAAACTGCATGCAATGAATTTATCTTCCATAAAGCAGGTATTATAATCCTGGGGGAGGGGGATCGACTTTTTCCCAGAAGAACCTGTCCCCTACTCAGTTCAATTCTTGTCTTGTAAGCGACTACCTCCCACAAGCGCCCACCAAGTCTTCGCATTTCGGGTCAGGTCACTTACAGGGCGTTCAACTGTAATTGTATCTACATCTGCACCTGGCAAAAATCCTGCATGCAAGGAACCTTTTCATCACATGGACTAGCTCTTAACAGCCTTGTGCTTTGCACTTTTCAATACCACAATTTACCTACCTGCCCAAACTCCAAATATGATTACACTCAACTCCACTGCTAACAAGAAGCAACTCAAAAGCAACCATAAAATCTGCAGGATTAAAATTTTTTAAAAAATGCATAGGATAATGAAATAAAAATGTCACCCTATATAATTATAAAAAAGGTTTATGAAATTGAATATATTTAAAAACTCAAATGTTTTTATCTTTCAGTGGGGGAAGTGACACAAATTTTATAGAAGGGACATTAAATGTACATACAATGTAAAAGAGAAATTCAAATTCAAATTTAATATTACCCATGATGTAACAAATGAATGTTATCATCATTTTTTCCAAGTCAAGCATATTTTTTATAGCTCAGCTGAGAGCCTTAGAGTCACAACTCCCAGCATGCATCCCTATAAGATTTACCAAAAAGAAGACTGAAGTACAAAAATGTTAAGTTTGGAACTCATTATTAACTGGCAGGCAGTATGTCATACCTTGGTTGGAATGGCATCTCGGTGAGGATGTTTTTGGATGGATGACAAAAGCATGGACACAAAACATCTTATTATTCCAACAACACATACAAGAACAACCTACAGTGTGAAGGAAACAATAATAAGCTCATCCTGTTTACTATGCATTTAATGGTATTCATTCCATGATCGAGTAACATCTCTTCAACCTTTTATTTTAATGAAAATAGACATTTCAATAAATTTAATAGCATATAATATTTGTTTTATTTAAGTACCTAATTTTGGGGTGTCCATGACTAGTAAAGGACTCTATGTACTTAGAATTAATTTTGTCTTCATAATTCCTTAAAAGGCTGTTTGCAGGATTTTTTCCTAATTTATATTCAATCACCCAACCCCTCAATCTTATGCACATCAATACAAATGTATATATATTTAAAGACTTCACAAGGAAGCCATAAAACAGCATTATTCTACAGAAACCACTTACCATTTAAAAGGGAAAAACTGGAAATCCCGATTGGAAAATCAAATGGTTTGTGCCATTCTGTTTGGGAAGCTTCAGAAAACATGCCATGTGATTTAAAGCTATGCAATTTTTCTACTCGTTCTAGTTTGTTCTGATTTGGATATACTTTGGAGTGGGTTGTTCTCACACCACGTCAAATTTTTTAGTTTCATTGTCATGCAAAGGATTTCCACCTGGGTCAGGTTTGTGTAAATGGTAAGCACCCCAGGTATCAAACAAAGACCAAAGTCAGAATTCCATACCTGCCAACCTCCGGAGATCTAAAATCTGGAGACTCTCTATTTTGCACTACACCCCCCCCCCACCCCCGAACGTCAACAGCACCAACACCCCACTCCTCCCCCCCCCCCCCCCCCGCGCCAACAAATTGCCTTAGGACATTATATGACATTTTACATGACGTACATGGGATCGAAATGCGCTTTCATCATTGTAATGACAAACTTATCTTTGTCATTGACTAAACATGTGCAAAAATGTCCCAGAAACTGTACAATGAATAAAAAAAGTTTGAATTTTGTGAAAAAATGGACTAAATTTCAAACTAAAGCACAGAAATGCTCAAAAGTCCATTTTATCCGGGAGATTTGGTGCTCTAACCGGGAGATCGGGAGATTTGATGAAAAACTTGGAGACTCCCGGGAAAACCGGGAGAGTTGGCAGGTATGGAATTCAAAGACATTATACTTTTTAATAATTTTGTCTCAAAAATAATAACTGAAGGATATCTGAGTTAAAAGGAATCAGGAAAGCAATAATAGAAGAAGGAAGCTTTTTGATCAACTAAAATAGAATAAAATGTTGATTACTTCATCCGCAGAGAGTGACAAGAAATTAGCATTCAATTATCTATTAAAATAAAAAAACTAAAACAAATAAAACTTATCCTCTGTGTCAGTACAGTTCAGAATCCCAAATGATAGGAAGCGAATGATACCTGAGTTGGCTATTTTAGAAGTGTGGCTGAGGATTTGAAATCGGGACTACCGAAAGTAAATCCAGCTATAGCAGCAGGGGCAGATCTAGGGGGAGGGTGCAGGGGGTGCACACACGGAGATGACCTGCGGTTTTCTAATACAACTGGTATTCTGCAAAAAAAAATTCTGTGGTTTATTGGTGTTGAAGTAGAGTAACAGACGAGTGCACCCCCTCCTAAAAAAAATCCTGGATCCGCCCCTGAGCAGTTAGGGTAGGACTTCAACTCGCGACCTCTGGGTTACAGGTCCAGTACTCTAAATGCTCGGCCACACACTGCCACCTTAAAGGCAAATAATGTATCTAGAGTACGTGTATATGTTACAGGTCAAATTAAAATTTGATTTCAGGTTACAATTTTTTAACCTAGGTTGATTCTCAATTTCCTGTGTCTTCTAGCTGGACTAGGAGACAAAGGAAATTGAGAATCAACCTTGGTTAAATCAGAATTAACCTGAAATCAAATTTGATGTGTACTTAAAATAGAAAACTTACCATAGAATATACTGTTTTAACAATGGGACACTTAATTTTGTGAAGCTGTATGTGAGCAAAGCCAAGTCTATACACAAGGAAAATGAGGAAAAAGGCATTTGGAATCAGAAGGATCACATCAAAAATCCTGATGGAGCTGCCAAAAAAAGGAAAAGAAAAAAATATTTGTTTAATATTTATGATTAATGGTTTAATAAAAGTTAGTGTGCAAAATTCTACATAAGGTATTTAGTCTACCCCAGGGTGGGGGTACTAGCTTGGACATGGCCATGTTGTATTGGCAGGGCTAGGTGTGGCTATGCAAATAAGAAAGTTATAAGGAAGGGGACATTGGGGGGTACCCAATACCGCAATACTGTGAGAAAAAATGGCAAATATTGAAATACTACGCCAAAAATTGTCTAAATACTAATACCGGATATTTTAATCACATTTATAATCGGCTCTGAATACTTATGGTTGCTTCCATCTAGCGCGTTTAATTATCTCAGGGATTTATGCACCAGACCCATGTTTTTTTTTTAAATTTTGGTAGTTCGCAAATTTTTCACAGATTTTCACTGAAAAATAACTCTTCAAAGTGCAAAAAACACACCAACCACGCACCTCAAGTGTGAGTTTTGATAAGTGAGTCTACTCGCACATCAGTCTCTCAGGGGTCAATTATCTCGACTGTCTCACACGCCACGCCAGTAAGAGGCAAACTTAGCAAATTTTCTCTTTTAACTTTACAAGGCGTTTTTCAATTCTCGCGACCGGCGACATCTAAACTTATTCTTGTTCCGATAATGTTCGCCTCCCTCGCCCTCTTCATAAAAAATTGTCACACAGTCAATCTTCAGCCTCAGCGACCTCAGCCATTGTGAGAAAACGTGTAAGACCTCGAATTACCGGCACAGGTACACAGAGAGAAAAGCCTGGTAGGGTAACTTGAGACGACTCATTATCATTGGATGCAACAACAATCACATTGTATATTATCGACCATTAGGGACGGACCATTAGAAAACTTATGGGAGGCAGGGTCGAAGTACAAAAAAAATTTTCGCGCAAAGGAAAATTAAATGAAAAAAAATTCATGCGCGCCAATTAACCCTAAAAAAAATATTCATACTATGGCCTAAAAAAAATTCATACAATGAATTTGATAACGAAAAAAATTCCTGCAGCTCGAAAATTTGTCACCCCCCATAACTTTTCTAATGGTCCATCCCTTAACTGTCACAAAATGACCTTAAATGGTCTAATCATTTATGTTAATGTCCTACTGTGTTTTGTTTTGTGTATTGTATCAAAAGGAAAGCGGAAATAAACGTTACCGGTACTGTAATACCGTGAACAATCTTATTTCATCGAATACCATCAGCCAAAATGATGAAAAACTGCATACCTTAGAGCTAGATGATACCGCAAAATTAAACCGAAATACCGAAATACCGCATGAAAAAAAGCCCAATACCGTAAACCCTCATGTCCCCCTCTATGAGCTATTATACAAGTATTAGCTACATGTCCTACATGTAACAGTAGATGAGGACAGAGCTTAAATAAAGAGTTGCCAAGCAATTTGGAGACTAGGTACAGTCAGAAATCAGTGTACATGTAGTTACTGTAAATTATTTAGAAAGAAGTTTCTCTTGGCTCAAAGGTTGTAAATACACCTATGTTGCACCATATATGGCCTGGAGTATATTAAATTTATTTGACAATACGTTTAAGATAAATTAATTGTCTCTTAACTTAACCGCAGCAGGATTAGCTCAGACGGTAGAGCGCTTGCCTGCAGAGCAGGACTCATGTTCGATTCCCGAGGCCGGGCCATTTTCTCAGGGTCTTAAAATAACTGAGAAATGAAGGTACTCCCTTTGCACCTGACTCGTCCCCAGTCGTCTTCAAGTTGATTCTACTCATTAATTATTTACTAGGGAAGCGCTTGGGTTATGCGCGCGGGGAAGATGGGAAGGCGAGAGGAGGGGAGACGTCGTCTCTACCTTCTCCCTTCTTCCTTCCCGTCATCCCCTTTGTTAAAGAGCCCGTTCTAGTATTCCACGCCGAATACTAATAATGAGAGACGACTGGGGACGAGTCAGCCTTTGCACTGCAACTGCGGCTGGACCTTCGCGTGGCTCGGATGACCACGTAAAATGGCGGTCCCGTCTCAAGTGGGAGACGTAAAAATAGTGTCCCGCACTTAAGTGTACATGTGCTTCAAGATGTTCAATGTCCAATACGTTATATTTTTTCTTTCTAGAATTCGAAAGTATCTATAAAGATCTTAGACTGCAAAACAGTCCGTATTTTCGCGTATTCAAGTACGCGCGAGCAGTCAAACAAAAGGTCTGGAACTATAAACAAGCTGTGTTAGCGTATTTACTTCTTGGAAAAAATTATTATGCCTTGTCGCCCATTACAATGTAGACCCAACAATCCTAAACTTAGTTCGCTTGTTTAGAAACGTCAACTAAAGACGTGACAAATGAGTATCGGACTGTCGGCCAGTTTTTTGTTAAGTGATCAGAAAACCTTGACCGGCTTCCGGCTTAACGGGCTGCTGCATTGTAAGTTCCTCTGGGAAAAACGGCTGCATGTTTTCGTTAAGGCCTTACCTGGGGTTAATTGTTCCATACAAAATTACTTGGCAGGCATCAAGTACAATGTCTTTGTCGGGAACCGAGGTTGTTGATACATTGGGAAAAAGGCTCGAAGACATTGTTGACATTCACTCCGTCATACAAAGAACATCTGATACGCAACTAAAGCACGCAATTTAGCTCCTTTCAAAAGTCCACCATCCATTGGAGGGTTCCCATTATTAAAACCCAACATCCCTCGTCAACTTCAGAAACATTATTTACAAGACAGTACGAAAAAAGGAAAATAAAGCTTTCCACAAAGGTTTCAAAGTGTCATGTTGTGATCGCGTGACTTGCCCCAGCTCTTCGCAAATGTTCGTCCGCGTGCATCGTGAGGAGGACGGAACTAGGGTCTGGGACCTATTGGCTTGTTCCGTCTGATCGCAGAGAAAACGTCGCCATCTCTTGGGAATTAGCCTGTACAAAGGCGTTGTGTTATTTTTCTTTTCGTTCTTTTCGAAAAACATCGGTTAGCTCGCGAGCGAAGCGAGCGCTCGAGAAAAGCGCGCAGCGCGAGAAAGAAACCTCTACACAATTGCGCTGGCGGTAAATAAATCCCCTGCGGTTTATATTTTACCACCCCGGCTCGACGGACTTTGAAGAGAAAATAGAGGGTCTGTGAACAGGGTTATGTTATGTAGGAATCCGATAACAAATAATTTTCCTGAACAGTCGCACTTTCCTACTCGTCAACATTGGGCAAAGATGGCTTGATATTAGAAAGGTTTGGAGACATGTTTTATACGGCAGTTTGTACCACCTGATCAAGTTTTTTCCTACACAAAAATTAGAACTTTCATGCCAGGTTCATCAGTAAGAATCATTCTGGACAGCTTTTATCCTCTCATTTCCAAATTTGAAAATTGCCAACTTCAATCTGACGTTTGCCGTCGGTTGTGATTCTAAATCTCCCTTGCCTAATTTCAAACGGATCGGGACTAGGTACGAGTCCTTATGTTATTGGTGTAGACCGAATAGACCCACATAGTCAAAAAGAGAGCGTCGCACTTTACTAAATCCTCAAGTTTGGTGTGAACATGGCCTGGTTCAACACCTGTTCATTTTGCCACTAAGACTGGTACCGGTACTATCCCTCATCTGTGACGATCCATTCACAGGCAGCCCACTTTCGGTCATGGCATAGATTACCGCGTGTTTTGATACTGTTTTGCATAATACGAACGATTTATAGCTAGACTTGCATGAAAAAAAACAGTATAGTTATTAAAACGTAGAAGTACAGGCATAAAAATAGAAATGAATTGATTTCACTTTCGTAAACTTGGGTTTATTTTTGCTTGCTTCTCTCTTTCCGGGGCTCAATTCATGACCATTTTATACGGTTTTGCGGCTCGTCATTTGTTCGGTGGTGTTTTCCTTCAGCAGGCGAAGCAAGTAAGATTACAGTGTGCAGTCTCCACTTATAATTGATCTATAAAGAACAGGGCATGTACCGTTGCGCCATAAAAGCGACAAATCCTGAAAGGCCAGGGAGTCTTCAGAATCTCTCATCTCTTCACCTCGTCATGGGTGATAGGTATTAATTGCGATGCGTTTTCGGTGGGAAAAATATTTGAAAGCGTTTGTTTCCGGGAATCTTGCGTGCGCTCGGGACTCGATAACTACGCTTCGGGGTTTCAGAAACCACTCCGGAATCACTGTTCTAATATGTGTGAACATAAGCCCTATTTGATACGGCTTTTGTATCGGCGTAAGTCGCAAGAGCTGTCAGGCAGCATAGTGTGAACATAACCGTGATGAGCCAGCCCACATAAAAACCGCAAACATCCCGGATTACAGGAGCGACAACAACAACAAGCTTTATTTACATTTCGCTACAGACGCTAGTTTTAGTGTAACGGTCAGTTACACGGTTACATGCATTGTAATAAAAGGAAAGCTAAAAATACATTACAGGTAATAAGGAAATGCCTAGCATCTAAATAAACCGTTAGGTCTCCGAGTTAGATACTAGTCTTGTATTGTTAGAAATTAAGTATGTAGACATCAAGTGCAAAACACGCCAACACTGACACACACACACACACACACACACACACACACCCATAAATGAACTGCAGTCAAAGAGTACAATTGCTAAATGAGAAGTTGTATGCTACTATTAACTCTGACAGTGGATTTGCTTTACATTGCTCAGGGACCGCGGAGCAAGGTGAAAAGTGGCAGGGCTGACAATTGAAAATATTTTTTTTTAATATTGAAAATCGAAAAAAGGAATAAAATCATAGTATTTGATTTGTTTCTGTCGCGTGACTTTGCATACTTTATCCAGTGTATTTGTTGCTCTTTATAGGTCGGCCAACATACACGGTCAGTTCAGATTCAATGCAAGAAAAGACGCGATTACAATTTTAGTATAGGAAATACTACCCTGAAGTGATCTGAAAAATTTCTAACTATGGCCGTTCACTGTTCAAGTAATGTAATTCTTCTTGCCATCGAATATTTCATTGATTCGAAAGGAGAAACTGACAAAAGATAAAACTTTTTTCAACTTAAAACAACTACTCACCTTCGTTTGGCTTGAAAAAGCTAGTAATTTTCTTCATTTCGTCTGATAAAACTGATAAAAAACTCTGCCAGAGCTGAAAGTACAAAACACGCTGCCGAAAGAAGCGAAGGGGTTGCCAAGGCATGGCGTTTGATCAAGGGGCAAGTCGGCCCCAGAGCACAATTACCGCGAAAAGCACAGGAGCCCCACAAAATGCCTGGCGTTTGAAATTAAAGAAAATACAGAGAATATAGCGGAACATAGACGGAAAAAAACTTGTTTCAAGTCTTTTTTTTATTTTAATTATTTTTCTTTTTAGCGCAAAAAGTGGGGGCGGGGGCGCAAAAAAGTGGTGGGGCCGCGGCCCTACCAGCCCCTCTCCGTCCGCGGTCCCTGTTGCTGACATATAATCCACTGAAGTTTTCAAGTCGAAAAATTTATTTTTAATTGACTGCAGGTTTGCTCGTATTGGGCTAAGTTCTGTTTCTAGTAGCTTTTTAATTTCTTCTACTGAAGGTTGCCATAAGTGCTGATGTCTATATAGGGCAAAAATATTTGCCAACAATGGCGGAGCTATGAAAACATGTCATGCCGCCATAAGTGACACCGTAGACCCTGAGCGACATCGACTACAACAGAGCTTAGGCTGCCCAGAGCTCACTGTAGGCTGCTAGCTGGCTCACTTAGCGCGCGAGTTCGTGGAAAATTTAGGTGCCAAATTAGCCTGTTCCATGCGTTCAAATAGTAAAGCGCGGGAGAAAAATTCACGAAGAAAAAAAAAACGAGGGCCCCCGTTTTCCCGGTGTACAACTTAACTCGCTCCCCCACAGGGGCACCCAACGAGGATATAGTTCAAAACCACTTAACATAGCATTGTTGAACGTATTTTAGTATTCAAACAGTAGATATAGGCATATTTTTATCCCCTAAAAAACTTTTCATCTGTTCGGATTTCCTAGCTGAAAGTCTAGTGATCCGAAAATTATAGGGATAAAAACTTAGCTTCTCGAAAATTTCAGCCAGGAAAAGGCTCCCGAAAATTCTAGGTGGCCTTTTTTAGGGTCAAAATCCGTTTAAAATGGGTAATTATGCCATTTTGTAGATGTTCGAAAATCCTAGCAGAGGCAGGCAAGCAAGAAATTTTACAACAAATACTCCGAAAATTCTAGATCTCAAATCGTCTTCCGAACAGATATTGTCCCGAAAATTGCCGTTGGGTGCCCCTGCCCCCACTTACTGCCGCGCTCTACTATCTGAACGCCTGGAACAGGCTATTGCCAAATTAGCTGCCAGCGCTCGAGAAGAATGGGCCGAGCAAAAGTGATTCACCGGCCCATTCTTTTCTCGCGCTGGCGGCTCCGCCACCAAAATTTCCCCGGAGCCTGATGGTGTGGCCGGCAGGCTTAGCTCACATTTGCAGGCTTAGTTGCCAGGCCTCTATTATGTACAAAAGCATATTTATCATATACCTCACCCCACCCAGTAATAGCGTCGATTGTGTATTGCGTCTTTCCAGCCTGTTTCTTGAGAGTTTCTGAATCATGAAAGCGTTCTCTTTTTATCTGTTTACTTTCATTACCTTTTGCCTGCTTCAGTCCGGTAAGTAACTTTATTCGCAAACGTATGCATGCATTTAACTAGTGACAATATTAAAACGAAATAAGTTATTTGCTACATAAAGGGGAAGTTTTCTCCACCGAAATCATGCTCTATTCTGTACTTCTTCAAATTTTCCCTTCTGGTTCTTGTATGTGTCTTGTACCCGTATTCTACCCTAGAAATTATTCTGTTGTCATAATTATTTAACATCAACTGTGGAATAGAACAACGCAAGCAGAAAGTGTATCGATTAAACAGTCCTTCGTGAACGAAAGACACGCCATGACTCACTTAGAAGTTCAGCCTCGGCAATTTTGGTTTTGCTGTTCGTATTCTTTCTGAAATATAGTTATAGCTGCGATTAATTTGCTTATGATTCTAAACTATAATCTACGATATTTTACTTATAGATTAATTGCTGGAATAGAAACAGCTAACAAAATGGCACTGATTTTCTCTTGGAAAACCTGATAACTTGATTGGGATCCATAAAAACTGAAAAAGCAAGAATTTTGAAACATAATTGCTTTAATTGAGCCATATATTTTCTATTTCTAAGTTTCAATTATTAGGGAACAGGTGGAAAATTATGCACATTTCTTAGAAATTGCATGGAAATTAATGGATGTGACTACTTCTTCTTTTTTTTTTTCCTTTTGGAATCTTTTCCGCACATTCTAGGAATTTCCCACTAGAGTAGTCATAAATATATTATGAATTCTTAGAAACTACTGTCCGTCAATCTTGCCAATACCACTGCCATTACTAAATAGTTCCCATTTACCATACCCTACTGGAGTTGTACTTTGGAAGAACACATCACAGCGCAATGAAAAATGTATCAAAGAAGGCAAGGACGATTTCTATTGAAGTTTATATCCCTCGTCAATGGAAGGATCACTCACAAGAGTCGGTTTGCTTTGTATCACCCCGATGGCATAGTAGCCTACCAGTTTTAATGATCTGGGTTTTGCTGCGACTTCTGAAAATATAGCCTTATTCGATAGGGATTTTTTTACGCTTTTTAAATTATTTTTAGAGAGCACATCGTCACGCGGAAAACCCTTGTCACTTCTTTTGAAAATTGTAATGAAGGGACTTGACCCAATACTACTTAAACTACAAAGATGATGATATACTTCCACAAATTCTCAGAATTTCCCATTACGTTCACACAGTCATGACTCACTCATCTTTTCTAATCGTTTTAATTCCTAGAAATCCCTCCCTATTTCTCCACTGTATCTCTTTTTTCAGTTGATAATTCTGTCGAGAGTCCACGCTAATGGAGATCAATCGCGGACTAGGCGGATTTCAGTCCCATTTGAAACGGCAACCAATTAGAATGCGAACACTTATCGTAAGCGGACGCGGACACCCTGCCATTCCAAGGTTCGTATGAGCCAAAATCTCAACAGTCATATCAAGAAATGTTTTCATGTCTTTTATATTTGAGCAGAAAAACTGAAGAACTACAACAATTAAAAAAGCAGGTCTTAGAGTAGCAGTGTATATTTTTAGCTGAGTCGGCTGGAGTAAGATCCTAGTAGCAGGAAGATCCTTACAGAAGGCGGAACAACTTTTCGTTAGGTTTCACGCCGTACAGGAATTTCGGTCGGTGTGGTGCCCAAGTAGAGAAGGATCGAGACGGTATTAAAAATCGCGGGTAACCAAAACAAAAATACAATTTGGGCCTTTCTGCTCTATTCACTGGTGTTAGTAATAACTATCTTTCAGCAGAATTATCACAATGATCAGCTTGTGGCAAAGCCTAACGAAATGATTGGACTTAATTACCGTGATTACTTAGCCACTGAACGACCGGCCGCCATTTTCTATTTTTGTCTGGTTTTCCCCGAGGACTACGATCTTTCTAGCGAAGGCACTTTACAACGTGCTAGGATCTTCCTAGTCCTAGAATCTTCCTAAGTGTAAGCTAGGAAGATCTAGAACTAGGGACAAGTGCAACTTTTGGCGTGTAAACCCTGAATACAGAAAACATATGCCAGGATGATCCGCCTCCTAGGATCTTCCTGGGGCTAGAATCTTCCTCCCTTCAGGTCTGAACAGCCCCTGAATATCTGTGACAAGAATGAGCCAAACTCTATTTCACTTTCGCTCTACAAAGGTGAGTGAAACGTTTCGGCAAATAACTCAGAAACTGTGGGCCACAAAGACCTGAGACGTGGATAAATTGTTTATAAGTTAGTCTTTCATAACATTTCCTTTTCTTGGCTTCTTCCACCGGACGGTTTCCAATTTATTTTTTTGTTGCGTGACAGTGAAAACGATCGATACTCGCCTGCTGTCCTTGTTTCGCAGGGCTCTTGTCCCGTTTCAAGGTTTTAGCGTACTTGTTTTCGACTTCTGGCTTTTTAAGCGTGCCTGTCTCGAATTCGACTGGCATTAGGGCCCGGAAGAGTCAGGGCTTTAAGAACGAGTTATGTTACGTGTGTAGAGAGCTTGTTTCGACTTATGGCCGAATTACTGATACGCTCAAAGTGCTCAGTTATGTTACGGTGTGTAGCGTGCTTATCTTGACTCAGTGCTCTAAGAACGAGTTATGTCATATTGGTAGCGTGCTTGATTCGACTTTCCGACTCATGTTACATGTTAAGCGTGCCAGTCTCGACTTAGGACTTTTAAAAAGAACGAGTTATGTTACACGTGCAGTATGCTTGTGTTGACTCATGGAACGACTAGACTTCCGGAGATTCCATCGGAATCGATACCAATGAATTCCATCGGAAGACCTTCCAACTCTCCTGTCAAAGTATTGTTTACCCTTCCGGTTTTATCTTATGACTAGACTTCCGGTAACTCAAGTGCACTCGACTGTACTTCCGGTTCCACCAAAATTTTCCAAGAACTCGCCAATCAAGCCTGCTTGGCAGGTAAAGCTAACAATAGATTTAGTTGCCAGGCCCACATGCAAAAAAGTGTATTTAGCAAAGGCCTTACCGCACTCACTGGCAGTTCAAATTCTGTCAGCGTTGTGTGCATTGCGTCTTCCCAGCCTGTTTTTTGAGAGTTTCTGAGTCATGAAGGCGTTCTCTGTTTACCTGTTCGCTTTCATTGCCTTTTGCCTGCTTCAGTGTGGTAAGTAATTTAACTTTTTTCACAACCATGCATTTAACTAGTGACAATATTAAAACAAAATTATATATTAGTCATTTGCTATATAACGCGGAAGTTTTTGGTTCCGCGGAAATCATCCTTCATTCTGCATTTTGTCAAAATTTGCCCTTCGATGATGGTTCTTATCCAGGTAAGTGTTTCTACTAAAACATACTTTTTCTGTACCTGTGTTCTACCCTTGAAATTATTACCGTCCTCATTATTATTTAGCATCAGCTTTGGAATAGCAAAACGCAAGCTGCATCCATTCGATAAAAGCGACATCTAGCTAGCCACTAGTCTCAGAGTTCTTCGTGGACGAAACACACGCCTTGACTCACTTAATGATCAGAATCCAGCCTTCGTAATTTTGGTTTTGCCGTTCGTATTTCTTAACCCATAGCT
>NC_133213.1:11469860-11524860 GCF_958299795.1 Porites lutea | reverse complement strand
AAATGCGAATGAAACAAACGAGATACTTACAAGACGATAGCGAGATAAGGACGAAAAACTATAGGACGAGCAAAACCCAAACATTAAACTGTAAACCGGACCAAGCGCAGCTAAACGAAGAACTGACGCGAAAAAATTACAATAAAAGCTAAATATACGATATGCAGAAAAATCCTAACACGAAGGACAAAGCTACGCGAACAATGAAAAACTAATTAACCAAACAACAGCACTAAAGGCGCGAACACGAAAATAACTAAGAACGCGGCGAACATAAAAATACTATAAAGGTAACGGAAAACATTCCTGGCGCTTACAGTGTACATTCGTAAAATTTATACAACTATTAAACAAGGTTATATTTAACGTGTCTATCTCTTTCGCGGAAGCGATCATATACGTTTAGCCACGATTTTTTGCGTTTTCTCTCCTTGCTTCATACTTATCAACGTTGTAAAGGCAGAGCTTGGAGTCATAGAGTCAAGAATAAGATTAGTTTCCTTTTTTAGCGTATTGAACAAGTCTCTCCTAGGATCCCTATAGGCTATGCAATTCATCAAAAAATGCTCCTCGTCTTCTAATCCAGTTTTACATAATGGACAGATTCTTTGGTCTGGTGGTTGAATAACTCTTAGGTTTGTCAAACCTGTATTCAAAGGGTTAAACCGTATTATTCGGTCCAGTGCCAACCGAGGCACTCGCCTCGGTAAAATTTTGACGAATTTCGCCGATCATTTTTATTTTACATAAGCGATCATCGGATATTTTTAACGCATCATGATATTACAAAGAATTCAGCAATTCAGTCAATATACTATGAAAATAATTACCATATCATCGATCTCAAGGGGCTACGTACGTTAACCCAAATTTTTTTTGAACAAATACTGATCAAAACCATTGGCGAGGTTAACGGTCGCATTTCCGAGAGACTAAAGTTCAAAATTTCTCGGGGGCGGGGGGGGGGGGCATGCCCCCGAACCCCCCTAGCAACTCCCGCCTGCCTCGGTTGGCCGTTTGGTCTGGCTACGGCACTGCGGTCATTTTGCCATTCTCAGGGTCGACCACTTTTCTAAAAAGGCTTTTACTTAATTTCAGGTTGAATTGGCCCAGCACATAGTCCTTGAAACAGGAAGGTTCCCCCCCGGTAAGACAGCTGTCCAAGTAATTTATGGCAAACCGATAAACATTCCACTTACGCATTTTCGTTACCCGGGATTCATCTAACTTGATTTTCTAAAATTCCTGTCCTCGTTTTAATTTCAGTTCAAAACAGGTATTTTTTTCTACCCCGCATCTGAGCAAAATGGGTTATTTCTTTTAATTGACACAGGCATGGCAACCCAAATGCAACTCGAGGTTATTTTGACTGGAAGTCGCATAGCTTCCCGCGTCTTGTGAAGCAGAGACAACTAAGGAGTCAATGAAGACGAAAACGGGAAGCGGAAATTGTCTCTGTATCCGTGTTTTCTAAAGTAGTAAGCTTAGATTAATTGTCATGTCCACAAATATGGAATATATAGCAAGAGAAAGTAGGCGGCAGGCCAGCGAAGCTCAGCGAGAAAAAAGGCGACGCTGGATCTAGAGCGGGAGAAAAACAACAAAGGAGACATTTTTTTGTTGGAAGAACAACGTGAAGTAACAAAATGAGAAATGCTAGCGGCCACCAATGCAAGGTGGAAATGAGCGGCAGTGAAAAAAAGTGAACAAGAAAAAGTGTGACATTTCCTCCATAAAACGTGTAACTAAGAAGTTTCTGGAAGTCTCACGTTGTAGTCGTGCAAAACAACGGCAAAGAAATGTACAAAAAAAAAGTGCTGCACGTGCAAAATTGATTTTTTGCTAATTAGACCTATTGTCGTTTTTCACCGTTCTCCGGCGTTGCCTTCGCCTTTTAGCGTTACACGATTTTATATTTTGTTTGAGCAAACTATAAATATTATCGAGAGCTTCGCTTTTAGCCCTGGCTAAATCTATATATTAATTGTTATTGGCGATCAAAGTTCACCCAAAAGTCTTCCATAAAGTACAGCAAGCTTCCTTAGCTTCCTTAACAACATGGAACTTTATCACAGTAATGAGTAACCGTTGAGTGTTAATCGTTAACAAACACCGCGCAGTTTTTACAAACCTCCATTAAGCTGACACTTGGTTTTACTGTACAAGACCATGACGTCGTTGCTTAAATATGGGGTCTTACTTGCACCCAAATATGGTAAAAAAAGAGGATTACGCAGAATTTGCGAAACTTTTCAATACATTGCTCGGCATAATGAATTTGCCACCAAAGCAACCGCCATTATTATATTCATAAAAAATCTCAAGTTTTGCCCTTTTTGCACCAAGTAAAATTTTGTTTGTTTTGAAAAAAAAAAAAAACTCTCAACAGGAAGTCATTTTAAGTGCCAACGATTTTTTTTTACCGACCAAAATTTTCTCAACTGTCACCAAATGAAAGTCCAAAGATGCCGTTGAGAAGATTTGGAGGCCTACTATACAATCTTTTGCTAGGCGACAAACTCCTTTGTTCCTCGACAACTATCCTTCGTCGTGTCATCTCAGTATCTCGTGAACATGACCAATTAATGTTCCTCTGGGCACGGACCAGCGCCGTAGCTAGTATGAGGCCAACCGAGGCACTCGCCTCGGTAAAATTTTGACGAATTTCGCCGATCATTTTTATTTTACATAAGCGATCATCGGATATTTTTAACGCATCATGATATTACAAAGAATTCAGCAATTCAGTCAATATACTATGAAAAAATTACCATATCATCGATCTCAAGGGGCTACGTACGTTAAGCCAAATTTTTTTTGAACAAATACTGATCAAAACCATTGGCGAGGTTAACGGTCACCCAAATTATGTAGCTTGTTTCTGATTATTGCTTTTTAAATTCCACTTAAATTAACTCGAAAAAAAGTTACCGAAAGGCCCAGAAAACGCTGCAAATCGCATTTCCGAGAGACTAAAGTTCAAAATTTCTCGGGGGCGGGGGGGGGGGGGGGCATGCCCCCGAACCCCCCTAGCAACTCCCGCCTGCCTCGGTTGGCCGTTTGGTCTGGCTACGGCACTGCGGACCATTAGAAAAGTGAAGGGGGTGGAGAGCGGTGGTGGGTGGTTTTTGGCTTGCAATAATTTTTTTCTGGCCGTTTGCCTGTGCAAGAAAGGTGCAATAATTTTTCGTTTGATTGCAACCCTTTGCAGGAATTATTTTTCCGCAAAATTTGCTTCAAGTACTATTACGGTGGTATGTATGGTCCGCAAACATGACGGACAGCAAAGTGAAAGGTAGCGGGGTTGAAACAGCTCAAACAGCCAAAGGGAAGGTGGCGATGAAAGAAAAAAACGTGAAAATGTGAAGCTAAAGGAAGAGGATGTGCCTGGGGCTATTTCACCGCGAGAGAGTGCACTGTGAAACAGCGCACTGAATCGCACCCAGGTATTAAACAAAGTGGAAACGGTTGTTTCTCAAACATTGAATCTATGTGCTAAATACTTTTGAAATAAACCTAACCTAAGTCTCATCAAAGTCAAAATAAACTCTTCAAATATACTCATTGATCTGGGTCTTCCTAGATTTTGCTCAGGACAGGTGTTTTTCTTCGCATAGGAGCCATAATTAAGTTCTAGGCCTTGTCATGTAACATATCGTAAAGAAGCATAAGTGCATCCCAGTGTGGAAGGCCAGTGTAAAATTCAATATCTTAATCCTTTTCCTTAAATTTTGAAATATCAAATTTCGGATTTTTCAGTGCATGCTGAAGTCTCGTTGAATCTCTAGTCAACTCGCCTTTTTCTTTTGCTAATTGTCTTTGTCCTCGCCAGTCGATTTTAATTCAAATTCCAATCGATCGAGAAATTCTCCGGATTTTCCAGTTTTGCGTCTCACCATCACAAAAGGAAAGAGTCAGAGAAACACTGTTGCTTTTAGTGTCCACGTGAATCTGCTCAACTGACAATGCATTTACTGACTCAGCCTCAACGTCCATTTAGGTACAAGAAATGTCAGTTTTTCTTTTCCTGTCTCTTGAATTCGAAGTTGCCTCTGACCTGTATAGAATTCGTCGTTTACGTTTTTTTTTTACTCCAAGGAAAGAAAGATGGTAGATGAGTTCTACCGCGCTTTTCACCACCATCCCAATGGGCAGAGCAAATCCGTGTGCTATCGGAGTTCAGCTTCAAATTATCGTTCCGGAGCAAACGTACATATTCTCGGCGGATACGTCATGCCTTGGGTATTCGATAAAATGCCAGACCATGGGAGGTCTTGAAATTATTTGGTCACAAAGGCACACAGCAAGTTGTACGTCCCGGCATTATTCCAGGTGGCTGCTCGGGGTTTTCTCTCCCCCCCAAACGATCCCATAAACGTGCGCGCGCTTAGTTTGGTCCCAGGCTGTCACTCATTTCCGAAGTGGGCTATTGCGGAGCCTGGTCCCAGGCTGCGTAGTATTCTACTACCGTATTTATTCGAATAAGCGCTTTAACCTCAAATTAGCGCCCATGCTAAAGACAGAAAACGTTAATAAGCGCCCACCCCACCTCACTCCCTCCCGTAAGAGATAATAAGAGACCCTCCCGAAGACGGAGTTTTCTTCAGAGTATAAATCTTGCTTTGCTACATGTTCACTTTTTGTTAGTACCATTTACTGTTTTGTTGCAAAATATACTACTACACTTGCTGAGAATGGTGAAAATTTAATAAGCGCCCAGCCTCGAATAAGCGCCCACTCTCAAGGTCCAAAAATTTAATAAGCGCCCAGGGCGGTTAATCGAATAAATACGGTAACTGTTTCTCAGGTTAAGTAAAATCACTCTAAACATGACTCATGACCAGCCATGGTTGTCTAGATAAGTTACATTCCTCCAAAGAAATACTGTTTTTGCCATTGTATTGCGTTTTAATTGAGGACCTTTTATTGAGCTCGCCTATGTTTGGAGGCTTAGTTATACGAACAGTCCTTACAGTTTTTATACCCCTCCGACTATTTTGTTTTGACTGGACATTTACAGGACCTACGTGAATTTTAGAAAGAAGTTCCATTTTCTTATTACGCGATCACCTTGAAGGGAAAAATAGTAATAATTTTTCTAACCAATACGATTTCTACTGATGTAAGGCTAAACTTGAAATAAAGATTTACAGCCTTTAAGTGAGTTCAGTCAGGATAAAAGGATTGGCAAAGAGATTCAGCTAGTCATTTGCTTGTAACGTATTGTCCATGTGAGATGGCAATTAATCAGGTTTAGCGTAAAGACAAGTTTTCACATAACACTTTAGAAGTACTTACCGGCGTCCCCCAAAAGCCTTTTACAATTGTATATTAAGCTTCATAACGGATTCAGTGACATTACTTTACCCTGACAAGGCGTGAACCTGGGATAAATACTGATCGATTTCCGGAACGAGCGCTGAAAGCGCAGGGTTCTAGGGAGGGTCGGGGCATGCTCCCCCAGGAAATTTCCTGGGTTTCTGAATCATTCGCAGACAGGATATTGGCCAGTTCCATTCTCCTCGGATAAAGCCTTGCAAATCGGCGGATTATTTCATGTTTCGATTTCAGTTTGGAGAGTTTTTTTTTTACCGTAAACCCTCTATTAATCCCCCCCTCTCAAGTAAGCCCTTTCCCTCTCATAAGCCCCCCCCCCTTTTCAGGGGAAGAAAGTTAGTAAGCCCCCCTCTCTACTAAGCCCCCCCCGCCCCTATTTATAATTATTCTTCAATAATAAATGATAGACTTGTGCACTGATCCAGGATGGTTTATTTACCAACTGGAAGATCGGATTTGATTCTGATCCTCGGCTGCATGACCTTAAGCTTCTCGTACTTGAGCTTTTCCTCATTGCATTCTAGTTCTTTATGGAGAGCTGATACCATCGTCTTTTTTAAATTAAATAAGAACCCACTCTCCAATAAGTCCCCCCTCAAATGGGCGTGAAATAATAAGTCCACCGGGGGGCTTAATAGAGGATTTACGGTATATTAAAAATATATTTATGATGAAAACTCTGACCGATTTCCGTAAAACGGTGGAAACCGGTGTGGACCTGCGGCTGCTTACTGACCTCAAACCTCTTTTCATTCCATCGGCAGCTCTTGCTCTCAAATGCTATGAATGCAGTGAAGATCCTGGAAGTGTTGGTAAATGCAACGGTGGCAATATCGGACAAATTGGAAATAAGACTTGTGTACCACTGCTCAATCGATGCTCTACTGTGAGGTATACCTTGAAAGGGACTTCACTTACAGCGCTAAGTTGTGCCAATAGCATGGGGTGTGATCCCTTATCGCAATACAGCTGTAAGTTGAAATACCAATTATTCTATAGATAGAGGATATTACATGGCCGCGCGGGGATACGAAATTTCTCTTCGAGTGTTGAAAAAGAGAAATTTCGTATCTCCAAGCGGCATGTAATGTTCTTTTTATTATATAAACACCAATGAAATACCAAACCATTTCACTTTAATAGTTTTTTGGTGTGAAAGGCGGAATTTATTATGTAGCCATAGCAACGGTGATATTTTCACATGTGAAGATAACGTGTTATTTTCACATGTGAAGATATCAAGTTTTTGCGGGAAAGCTCACCTGGTATTTCCTTGATGTTTATATAATAAAGTTATTTATTTGATACTAATCCGTATCCGTCACAGGTTTATACTACGCTGTACTTGTGTAATACTTATATATTTTCAATTTTCCCTACCGTCAGTCAGCCTTGCCAGCCCACCTCGAGCTCAAGACTAGTTTCTTTTGAAAAAATTACTTCCTATATACCGTGTTGGAAATCAAGGGTTGAAACTTTTAAAACGCATGTATATCTAGCAATTGGTAAATGAGACGAAGAATTATGCAAAGAATTAATATATGCGGATCGAAGAAGAGTCGAGAAAAGTCTCTGAGATCAGCTTCATAGTCCTCCAGAGTTGTTTTGCTGTTTTTGTTCTTGTTATGTGTTTGTTTGTTTTTTTTTTGCAGGTACTTAAAAAGTAGTTGTTATCCATCGAACAGTATAACGTTTATATTTTTTTTGCGTATTATTGAATTTCAACCGTTCAGTTTCACTGTAAAAAATTTGGCCACTTTGTTTTGCGCACATTTTTGTTTATTCACTCCGGCATAAACAGCCAGGCTGCCACACTCTACACTGAAGTAATGCCAGATGGTCATGAAGAATTAACCGGAAGATTGGAGACACTCAGAAATAGCGAAATACGTAGACTACAAGTAGTCCCCATTCATCCTCAGGTATAGTAGAGCGAGCAAAACGCCTTTCTTGCGTGGGTTGATTTGCATGCGCGCTCGCGTTTCTCTCGCTCTACTATCCCTGAGGACAAATGGGGGACTACTCGTAGTCTACGAAATACGTTAAATAATTCTGTCTATTTAAACTTTATTTGTAAACCAAGCCAAACAGCTTTGGGGATCATTTCGTGGCCGGTTTCATTTCAGGCCAAGTGTACTAAGGTTATGATTTTTTAATATATACGACCCCCACTCAGCAGAGTTTTAAGACATCGATGTCGCTTGCAGTCCGTAAGAATAAATCTGTTTCAGTAGTGAAACTCAGAAGATTTAATATATGTGATATTTGACGTGTTTTATCGTACAAGTGTCATAAACTGTAACGTGATTTCCAGTTGCTCCTGATGAAGTTGCAAAAGGTGTTCCTTCAAATAGAGTATACTTTTGCACATTAAAAATTTGAAAATTAAGACTGTTATTAACATGATCTCAGTAATAAGTATAATTGATAAGTCACGTGACCTGTTTTACTGTATTTATGGTTTCCGATAACAAATGGACATGATGAAAAGGCGCCAGTCTAAAGCCCAAACTAGGAGACATAGGTACAGGCTGTTTCAAAAGTTCGTTCCGATTATAAATTGTATTTTGCGCAAAGCACTTAATGCTTCTTTAGGCAAATGTAAACTGAGTCATGTAAGAAATTTATCTAAATAACCGTTCAAAGCAATTTCAAACTAAAATTTGAAGAAATTATAATATTTTTGAAGTTTTGCCCCAAATGTGCACGTATGCGAGTTTTTTCCCGCCATATTTTTCCTGCCCATTTTGTAAGTTTTGTATTTTCGTCTATTTTCCGTTTTCTTTAATTTTCTCCACTCTGTCACGAAAATGAAGGCCTACACTGTTTGCGCTAAGCATCTTTTTTTTTGGTTCTCTGGCCATTCAGTCAAAGAAATTGTTAAACTGTTGACTAAAGTCTAAATTATATAAGTGAACAAGTGGTCGAAAGTAAAGACTTTAGAAGACAAGCCAAAGAGTGTATGGCCGTCTCTTTTAAAATGTGTGAGAAATGTTATCGAAAAAGCTGTAAGTATATGCGTAATAAATCTACAAGGCAGAAAGGTAAAAAAGAATTCAACTTTACAAAATCAAAGTTTCGAGCACAACGGTATGAAGATATATGACCTGCAAAGGTTGGAAAGCCTTGAAGAGAAAAAGGCGGCGCACATGCAGACAGGATTTGGAGACTTTATTGCAAAAGGCGACCGGCTAGCAAACTCACGTGATGTGAACCCTCTGGAGACCATCTGGATTATCTCTGACAAGAAAACATACAAAGAACCAGCCCCCAAATAACTGGACGGGCTAAGGCAATGACTATGCTTCGCCTGGAAAAGTGTATCTTTAGACACACTTTGGTGGCTTGTACATTCTATACCTCACCACTTAGAAAATGTGAGAAAACACAGAGAGAGACATTCTGGCTAGCGATATTTCGGTTATTCAAAGTTAAATGAATAATGAATAACCTTTACAAAGGTATTTTTAATAATCAGTGAAATTTGAGCGAAGAAAAAATCGGAACGAACTTTTGAAACACCCTTTAATAAAACGATAAAATAAGGCGAATACAGTTTGACTAAATATTAACTATTTTCGGTGAGTCACGTGACTTAGACTGACAATAAAATGTTCATCAAATGGAATGAAGGGTGGATAGAAAACTGCTTTCCAAGTTTCACAAAGATGAAATCTTGAAATCAGAACCGACTAGATTCGAGGTTAAGTCAGGCCTTTTAAAATACACATGAGGGGGCTGTACATGCAGTTTCAACTTTACACTATTGATTGTATATGTAAATGCTCCATGATTGGAAAACTGTTAATACGTACCTTTTACCTTAACAGTATGTAATGACTTCAATACCACTGGAGAATTGGAATCTTGCGATATAAAATGCTGTACAGGCGATCTATGTAACGCTCCCCTAGTAGTTACATCCTCAGTACCAGCACCCGCCTCTTCGGTATCTGCCACAACAACAGCAAGTGCCGTTACTAGCGCTGGTCCAGGAACTTCTTCTGCGAATACTCCAACTGAAAAGAGTGAGCCAACCCGAATTCCAGCTCCAACAAGTGCTGTCTCTGTATTGTCTTCTAGTTTTGGTTTTATTTTGCTGGCGTTTATTTTATGTGTCACTGCATGATTTAGCTTCAACTGCCGTTCACTTGTTGATTTTCGTCAGTTTTATTATACTTCGGTCTTAAATAAACATTGATAGATAAGAAATTTCCTTCAATATGCCCGCATTTTGATACTGAATGGATTTGTTGTGTATTTCGTTCACTGAACACTTGATGAATGTATTCATGTCACATGTATTGTATGGGGTGTAGCTACTGAGAAAAGACCTTGATAATGGTTTTTAATTTTGCTGTCCACGAACTGGAAACTTCAATTGCTGACAAGTGAGATGAATCAACAAATTCGATGTGTTTGATAAGAAAATAAAATCACGTGTTAGAGAATTATTTCGCAAATTGGTGATATTTTGTAAAAATAAATCACAATTGTCAAGTGAAATATTAATAATGGTAGAGTGAATGATAAATTATAATTATTATATGGAGGAGAGTGTTTTACTGGGAACTAAACCACTCGTAGATTCCATACGCCACTTCGTCCGGGACCCGAGTGGCGTATTTTCCGTATGTCACCTTTGTGAGTGTCGTATCGTTCGATGACGTCACGATTCCCGCCTTTTGCTTTTGTTGAATTGGTTTCTCCATATAATAAAAAGAACATTACACGTTGGCTCGAAGATATGAATTTTATGTTCTCGTGCAAGAACAATATCTCACTCGTTCGCTTCGCTCACTGGTGAGATATTGTTCATGCCACTCGAACATAAAATTCATATCTTCTCGCCACCGTGTAATATCCTCTATATATGTTTCCCCACCTGGGCAATATAAGAGAGGCAATGAGATTCAATCAAGTACTTGGAGGGTGTCTGTAAAACCAGGAACAGGCCCGGAACATCCCAGGAACACCCCCAGAATACCGTCAGGACACCCCGGAATACTCCGGAACATCCCCTGACGGACTGGACCTCCTCACCTTGAACACTAAAATTAGGCAAAAAAATTACAAAATCAAAACACACCGTACAATATCATCAATGAATCAATAAAAAAATATGTATTATCAGTAACTGGAAAATGGATTGAGTCAGATTGACGAATTCACGCTAATTAACGACTTCTGAAGATTTTAAGAAAGTAGTCCGTTGCCTTTATACGATCCTTTTTGTCTGAAATCATTGCTGAAATATAGCTGAAAGAGCCGCCACTGAAATCAAGAAAAAAATAGACCAAAAATTAAATATCTTCTAAATAAACAAGCATCTTGCAGATTTGATGTCTACTGCAATACCGTGTTCGAGGAGTATTGGTTATAAAATTCACTTATTTTGATTCTTGTCTCGTTTTCTTTTATTTTGATATATGAATTGTCTCAGAAAAATATTTTTAGTTTAAGTGTTTCATTTTTATTTTTCAGCTTATGCTTTTTTTTTTCTTTCGAGGGGGTAGAATATAATTATATTGCATGGAGAATTCTGTATTCTGTATGAGTTTCCCATCTACATTTGTGGTACCAACAATTCGTTACCAAAGAATAAGCTGAAAAATCAAAATAAAACACTAAAACAAAAAGCGTTTAATAATTTTATTTTTTGTCAAAGACAAAATATCAAAATCAAGTAAAGAAAACAAGACGAGAATCAAAATAAGTGAATTTGTAAGTGATACTCCTCGAACACGGTAGACATTAAATTGGGTAGAAGATATGCAGTGAAAAATATTGTAAATCCGTCATGGGCTATCCGCTTCGGTCTAATCTTACTCTTTTCTTTTATTTGGCTTATTGTTTTTCTTGACTTTATTCAATAAGGGCTCTTTCAGCTATATTTCAGACGAAAAACTAGTAAGTATCCGTATAAAGGCAACGGACTACGTTTTAACGGTGTATCCGTGTTATCAAAGTAAAAACGCCCTATATTTGAACAAAATACTAAAGTTACTACAATAAAGCAGGACATAAGCATCGTCAAATTACACATTTCTAACCTACCAAAGCCGTCATTCTGCGTGACTTAAATCCACGGCGAAAACGCTAAAAAATCATCTAACAGAACACAGTTAATAATGAAGTGTCCGCACTAGCCAGGTTGGCTGTCTATGAAAATCTATTGATCAGGCAGGAAATAAGCGTCCATTGTCTGTATTTAAGGGTGCTCGTATTGTGTAGTTTCCAAAAAATATCATACCGGCCAGAGGGCACTTTTCCTTTAGATTTCCCACTCCCTACAATTTTCATTCCAGGAGGTGCTTGTCAGCGCGCGCGTTCTGATTGGCGCCCGTTACTCGAAATATCCGTGGATATTCACTGTTTGATTCAAAATGGCTTCTCGTTTCGCGACAGTTTTAAAAGATGAATTTTGGCAGTAAATGAAGCAGCTGCACCAACAAATACCCATAAAGAGACAAAATTGGCTTGTATATATTCTCTGGAATGATATATTTAGCGAGTTGACTTAGATAAAATGTCCCAATGGACAAAGAAAACTGTAGGTAATAACGAGGTGTCCGTATTAAGCGGGTGTTCGACTGTATATGAATTACATTAGTTCTGAGTGAAATAAGTTTCATTTTTACCTTTTATTTAAGCCACATCCTCAGCCCTGTGCTTCCTACATTCCTTTCTGAACTTGTTGCCCAATATACAATTTTCGACATTTTCCGCACTTACTTCCTATATGAGACACAGCTTACGTAAAACAAAAGAACAAAAACCATTTTTCCCTGAACAGAAAACAAAGAGGTCTTTCGTTTTACGCCACATGTGTCCGGTACCCGACGTTTTGACCAAATTTGATTTTCTCTTGGGGCAATAATTCCTCCATTTACATGGTTTTTTGGACAATAGTTAATTAGTTCTTAACGAAAGGGTATACAGTAAAAGGCACAGCTAAATCATTCTTTTTATTATTTAAACACCGATGAAATACCAGAAGAGCTTTCTTGCAAAATCATAACATTTTCAAACGTGAAAAAAATGTTATTTTCACGCGAGAAAAGATCACTGTAAGTTACTATGGTTTCTGAGTATTTCATTGGTGTTTGTTGCCAACGAGTTAGCCGAGCTAAGAAGCGAGGCTGACTCGGCAGCAGATTCATAGTGCCGCGAAATGTACTGGTAAATTCCTCCAACCCTCTTTTTTGCCCATATTTGGATGTAAAATAATACCCCTTATTTGAGCAAGGACGTAACGGTCTTGCATTTCTGGTTTGATTCTGGGTGATCCAGTGTGCAACTGGTTCTGTCGATATATTTTAGGTTGGTTTTGGCCAATTCTTTATTTTCTCTGCGAGACATCAACTTGACACTTGGACTCTTGCCCCCCGGAACACACGTGGTATGGCGTGATTCTGTGGGTGTCAAGAGTTCTGGGTCGGGGCTTAAAATCAGAGTGCGCGAATATTTTTTATCAGAGCTTTCTCTGGTTGTTACGCCATACTGACGAGCCCCAAAGAGGGCGAAACAGCTGTCTATGGCTACAATCCCGCTCTGTTTTGAGTTCTTTCGGTGTCGTGTTGATGTCTTGCAGAGTTAATTTTCACGAAGTACGATCAGCATTGCAGTATTCTGCTTGCTGAATTTAATATGTCTACATTATTATTTTTGCTGATCAGGTCTTTATAGATCCTACGTTCTTCGGGATATTCGTTTGCGGTCCTTTGCACGTTTGTACTTAGTGGTTTTTTACTTCGTGGCCGTCGAGTTGTGGAATTATTTAAATGTCCTGGCTGAGGTTTTGGACCACGCGAAGGAGACCAGTCTTTGATCTAAACACGAAGTTTGCTGCTGAATTCACATTTTGCTGTGTATAAATACCAAACAAGCGAACATATGAAGAATAGGAATCAATAGTCTTTTCCTCAAGTTTCTTTGTCTAGCATTATTGTGCAAAACCAAAAAAATCGAACCCTAGTTCACTGGAATTAAACAGAACGCCGGGGCTACAAAATAGTCCAAAATAAAGATTCATAACTCCAACATTTCATGAAATCTTGACTTACCTCATTCCTTGGTATTTATTGTACTCTATTCAAGTTTGAATTTCTGTGTTGGTGATATCAAACACATAAAAACAACCGAACACAAGCTTGATCTCGAGTGCATACTTCGAACACCATGGGCATTGTTTTGTAGCTCGCCCCAGTTCCCGCTGCGCAAAGTATCCATCCTGACTGCGACCTCAAACCAATGTCCTCCTTTCACAGTAGTTTTTGAGGAAACAAGCACGGTGATCCCATTTTTTCCCAGGTATTTTGCTAAGAACAGTCTAATAAAGAAGATATTTGAAGAAGAAAAAAGTTTGATAGTACAACATGATTTCTTTTTAGGAAAATAGTTTCGTATTTGGGTCAAGGCGAGGACTTCAAGCTAACCACGGAACTGTCCGAAAAAGTGCAATATCCCCGCAACCAGGCAATCAAAAACGAATTAAATGAAGCAACACTGCTTATTTAAATAAAAGAAGCTTTATGTTCAAAGTAAATTTTTGTGTGTTTCAAGTAACAAAGGCTTAATTCTGTGAGAAGGGGATTCGAATTTTTAGCCCCACCAGTAAAAATACCCCAGTTTAAGAGCCTGCTGCCGCGTAAACAGGCAGGGTGACCCCATCTTTTTATTACATTTTTTTTAATGTTCATATCATGAATGTTGATTATGCGAAGTTTCAAAAAAAGTTTGATAGTAGACCAATTTCAAGGGAATTGCCTTAAGTTGGTGCTGGGGACCTAACATGTGCGCAAGCTTATGATTTCTTGCTTGAAGGGGCTATCCATGTCCCGTTTTGCTTTATAAATTGGTTTGAAGAAGCAACTGATGAAGGATAAGGGTTGTGCGCTAAAACACTTGCCAGAACCAGCGTGTTCTTCGCAGCCGATTTATATTAAGTCAGCCCTCAACTCCCGTGAGGATTGCAAGGAACTTACGAACCTTTTGTTTTAGCGACTGTGTTTATGTCTTTCCAGAGACTCTTTGTTCTGTGACACTCGCTCATTACATCTTTGTATTCTTTTGAAATTTACATTTTTGTACTACTCATACATACTTCGCCCCATTCTTACGCTTTTCACACATTTTACTCCGCAAAATTTTTTTCAGACATAAAATTTATATATAACTCCACGCGGAATATTTTTCGTATCCCTGATGATTCCGTTGATCGGTGAAAGTTCGGCATTTATTTTTATTTTTAACTACATTAGTTAAAGGCCGCACTCGAACAATATTGTTACTTTCTAACGTTTAAAGCTTTGTTAAATCAGAACTTAACATGAAACATACGAGCTAACTTGCTCCAATTTACCAACCACAAAGCTTCAAGCCATAATGTTATTGTTTGATTAACGTGATAAACCTAGAATGAGCTTAAGTTGTTACTTCAAACTTGTGTGAAATTTACTAGCCAACCCTTTTTATGCGAAATTACCTTTAACCCTCTAAAATTATGTAACAAATCGCGAAGAACCATTGGGCACATTCCCCTAAAGATACTGCGCACTTGCCGGAAGGTACCCCTGTAAAGACAGGATTTTCCAAAAGTTCTTTCCTCTTCTTTATGCACCGTAAGTCTGTAATGCAGTACAATTGGACTTGATAAGCAAATCGTTCAAACAAAAGTGTCTGTTCAATCTAATTTAATATTTCATACCTGTTGTGCCATCTTTTGACTCGAACGTTCAATTTGTGTACTTTAGCACCAAAGGTACTCGTGATCGAGTATATTTTCCCTCCCCATATTTTTGATTGTGACATTTAGGGGTATCCAATACCCCAATATCGTAAGAAAAATTGGCAAATACCGAAATACCGTGTCAAAAATTGACGAAAAACCGATAGCTCATTGTGATCGGCCATTCTTACTTTAATTTATATCCACCTAGCATGTTTGTTTATCTCAAGCATCTATGCACTAGACATTCTCGTCCCCAGAGCCCGTCGTTTCTTGGTCACTTGGTCGGGAAACGAGAGGCTCTGGAAGCAGCGGTTGCTGGATGTCAGAAAATTTCTGACCTCCGGTAGCGTATGTGCAGAAGTTACAAATATCTTTGCTCATGCTCATAACGGATTTTTGTCCATCACCGCTCCACTGGGGGAAAAATTTTACTTCCTGAGCTCTCTCCAGAGAGTAGCTTCTTTGGGATGTTTTGAAAATGCACTACTTCAGTCAACTTGGATTATCACTGATGATTTGGAGTTAAAAGAAGAAGACAGTAACAGAAACCGGCTGAAAACACTGCTGGTTTGAAGAACTGAGACAATTAATCGGCAGACTATCGTCTGAGTTATGTGAGGTTTTTTTTCAATACGTTTGGCGAGCAAACACTGGGAAGCAATATCGAGAATCGATATAATGCGGGAAAAAGTCAATCTAAAAAGGTATCTTGTTCCATGTCCTGCAACTGCTATCTTACTTCAAAACGCTTTTTGAAACGAAGCCATTCATGTGTTGTGTTAGGAGAGTAAAATATATATTTCATTTCATTTCACTCGAGTTGGTTGTGTTTTTTCCTGTTTTCCTTTTGTGGTGTCGCATGTCGTGGTTTTAATTTTGCCCATGAGCTTTTGTGTACAACACGTGTTAGACAACCGACGGATTTACCTCGAAACAAATCAATATTAATCATTTTACCGACCCAGGGTAAAAAAAACATATACTACAAGTTTTTTTCCAGGAGAAGTGACAGTCTAATACACCTCCATGGGCTTCCATGCATGGCAACTTTATACAGTACTGAGTGAATCAAATTCCAGTTCAGTTCTCTCTGCCTGCATATCAACCTCAACTGAAATTTGAACCCCAATTTCCTAACCCTAATCATAAAACTTCGGGGTCATTTGGTGTTTATGCATGCCATTCCGTGTTCTGCTAAAAAGGTTTATCCTCCTAAAGATTTCAAGTATCATCTCCTAACTAAAAATTATCATCAGTACCTCAAAGAGAGAGTTTTCAATAATTTTGCTGTCAGACTCAGAAAATCTGGATCCCCCTGCTGTAACACCGACGAATATCCAGAGGAATTAGAAAAACTGATATGCTGGTTAATAACGCCACACAAGTACAGTATCAATCGCTTGATTTTTAACGAGCAAGGAGCAACAGCAAGAGCTAACTAACCATTACTCCTCCTTTCAGTTTCCCAGGAGCTGTGATGGTCGAGAAACTTCTCAAACTTTACCTGCAATTCTCTTCTTCACTGCTATTGCATGTAAACAAAACAGGATTGTCGCAATCAACGAAACTCAGACACTGATTTCATGTTTGCGGGTCGAGAGGGTGCGAAGTAAAATGTTATGCGCAGTAGATTATATTTTTAATTTGCTTTGCGCATTCAATTGCCTTCAGTCAATGAAAAAATTCGTATTTTCCGTTGCGTCCAGAGCCACTGGTCGGTTACAAATTAAGCCGAGTGGCTCTGGGGACGAGAATGTGCACTAGAAGTCAACCTCGAAAACGTGTGGAGACCCTGAAAAGCCCTGTCATTAGCTGCAACAGCAATTCAATTGTGGATTAATGTCAGAAATTGTGTATCAATCAATAACCAATGGGTTGGATTCCCAATACATATTTTTTCTGCTGCCTAATCTAAATTGTTTGGGGGTCGAAGTGGCTACTTCGTACGTACCAGGTGATGGAAAAGCTCAAAATGGATCACCTGGGGCTCTACACGCTACATGACTTATCCCACTCCATACCGAAACGTCTTAATTTCAGAATGTGATAAAAAGACAAAGGGGACATGCTGGTTGCTAAAGGTCTGAATACATGCACTCGATAGAGGAATAAACAACTTTTAGACATTTCATGTAAAAAAAAAAAAGGTTTTGATTAAAAGTTATAGGGCATGGAATTAGTAAGAGGGACGAACTCTTGGGAGATCATTTTATGGCCGCTAGAAAGTACAAAATTTCCTTTGATTTGCTGAAAAATTTTCCACTGATTTGCTACGCTCACCAGTGAAATATTTTTCCTCTCCGCGCGGTCATATAAAGTATCATCTAAAAATCATGTATCTATATATCATAGATCCTCTATCTGTCAAAGTTTGTGAATAATCTTTCCAGAATTTTGTTCAGATTAAAATGACTCTCTAAACAATGAAATGAGATTTGCTGTACATGTATGTTTAATTAATAAGGCCTGACGTCAGATCAACAGCACCTTAGCATACATTAGGTACGGCAAATATTATTATTGGCTATAATCGATTGGCTAATGTGAGCAATAGCCCTCGGGCGAATTTTTCCAGTGGGAGAGGATTCAACCTTGTCAGGAGAAGGGGAGGGAGGGGGGGGGGGGGGGTTGTTAACCTCGGGCCAGTGACGTCCAGTAGGACATTCTGGGAGCCCAGAGTGTATTTGATTTTGAGCAGTGCCCAGGCCTCATTTGCTTGGCCGAGCGTTGACATGTGTCTCGTGGTGGCGGGCATTTTTTATCCTCTTCTTAGAATTTCACGAAGTCTGCTGAATTCGCTATAAAAAGCTTCATTGGTTTCCATACTGAGGTAGTCCTTTTTCTAACAGCCTATCGTGTTTTACTGCTAGAGTTGTTGAAAAAGTTGAGTGTTGGAAAGGAGAGCTGTGGCGGCCGAGATTTCATTGTAAGAAAGACAGAATGAGTTAATATCTCACCCATTAGTCTACTTTTTTTTCGGAAAGTGTGATGATAGTCAAGCTTATTGATCCACGCTCAATGTAAAGCTTCTCATAACCTAAGAGAAAAATATATTTAAAGGTACTATATATTTCTGAATCGGACGTTTACCAAAAATGACCAACTCCTCCCCACAAAAATCAAACGTACGTGGAAGAGACACGAAGCGTCTTCTTGGTCGTTCACTCTATTTTCATGTCTTTTACTCTTCTCCACACTTCCCTTATTTCAAGAGCATTTTCTGAACGGGGAACTGGTAACAACGCCTGCCCTCGTCGTGTGCGCTGTCACAATAATTTGGGTATTCTCGCTCCCAAATCACTAGTGACATGGTTAAGGGGATATCCAAGACCCAGAGATATCCAAATCACTGTTACAGCGGATCCACAATCAGTGATTACCAGGTCACTAACCTGAAAAGGTGCGCTGACGCAGTCACACACCGACTGAAGACAACTTTCTATTTCCCATAATGAATCCTTTATTTAATGGCCTTTTTTAACCAAGAAGAAAAAAAATCATGTTTACCTCGGTAATAGCTGAATTATTTCAAGCCCTTACATAAAACACCTAGACAAAACGCTTGCTTATTTTAGATATAAAAAACTGGATTCATCTTACTCTGCTGAACCCCTTAGGTATAAAATTTTCCTGTGAATATTGATAAAACATTTTACTCTAAAAACAAATCACCGCCAGCAGTAGCTAAATTACATTTTCCCCTGAGATATTCGACGCCAACCTAGTTCAGACATACAGACCGTAAACATCGGCACAGACCTTCCCTTCGTTATCATCTTCGTCTTTATTCGCCAAATCTTCGCCATACCACAGGCGTAACTCTTCACCAGCGGTTATCTCAACAGGATCGGAGAAAACCGATAGCAAAATCTGAGGGGAAAGTGAGGTATATCCAGGAATTTTCGACCAATTTGTCTCACCAGAAATAAACTGTTCAGCAGGCAAAATCACGTGATTGGTCGAGTTGGTTACGACAATGTTTATTTTTGAGGTAGCACATCCCCAGTAAGACCAGCGGCCGTATGAACGCTGATGACAAGACACGTAACCGTACAGGTGAACCAATCTTAGGGATGCTAACTTGCCACTTGATGGAACGTAGAACTTACCAAATTGGTCACCCTTAGTTCCTGAACACACGGGAAGATGATTGAGCTTGAAAACGCCTGCTAAAAGACAAAAGAAGAAGTTTTATTATTCATTCAAAATATTTTTCCGTTCTGATTGGTTAAAATCACGCGCATAATTCATCATAACCAGCTACTGTTGACCAAATTTAGAAGAAACTGATGATATCAATCGTGCAGCAAAAATTGCCAGATTGTTGTACCGTTAACCGAGAAAAGCTGGGGACGAGGTTGAGTTGTTTTGGTAGTGATAGGAATGGCGGAACTTTTTAGCCCTTTTCACAAGGATGGTATAGGCGAACTTTTGGCTAAAAACAAAGCATAAACAGCAAGAATAAAACTCGACGGAAGAGATCTACTAGTTGGAGAAATTTGCAGAACTGAACAACCCTTTATCTCCTAAACTTCCCAATAAACAAGAACTATCGATGAGTAGCTTAACATCAATGGAGGTACGGCCTCGGTGGATAACACCCTCCGAGATCTCCATAATTACATTACATAATCTTCAGGTGATAAGAAAACCGAGTTCAATAATTAAATATTAGCGTAGTTATTGGGTCATTTTTGTATGAGTTCGCTGACTGCTAACAGGGCTGATAAATCGGCTGATAAAGGCGTACTGGAAGAGTACTACTACTACTACTACTACTACTACTACCACCACCACCACCACCTTTTTTTTTGACGTTCTTTTTTATGAGGAGGTTTTTATTCTTTATTATTGACAGCTGTGTATCTTACCATTGGAGCTCTACAATATTTAGCGTAAATACAGTCAACCCCCGATGACTCGAACCCTAGCTAACTCGAAGTAATTTTTGTTTCCCGTCAGACCATTTCTACATTTCTAACTCGAACCCTCCTTCGAGCGCCTAAAATGTCAGGAAAAGAAAATAGTGTATGAGCCAGGACCTCAAAAATGGTTGATTGGTACCATTCAAACGGACAAAGACTTATGCCTATAAAAACCTAGGTTATTAACCCAAGTTTTTATTTTTGTGTGATAGCACTGCACAAAGTGTCATCTTTAAGCGTTACATGCCGTTTTTCCCACCCTACCCCCCTAAGAGGACTTTTACTCACTTAGCCTACTGAACATAAAGAAAAGCATTTACAAGTATGTTATGATCCATACAATGCCCAATTTATATGCTCACGTCACACGTTATTGACTTAACAATCACTCTTAACCACCAAATACACGTCATAGTGATCACGTGATAGGTCGAATTGCCATAAAATACCAAATATACCGAACTACTGTTTTCAGATTGGCAAAAAGATGAAATATGTACCTTCCGAAGTATTTTAAAAGTTATCTCAATGGTTCGACTTTAAATTTAACGTTCAATTGTGCAAGCTGATGCAAATCCCTGTCTAAACAATAATATTCTGCCGTAATATTCATTTTTAAACACTCGTTCCCAGTCTCCCAGACTCGCGGCTCTAGCTATTTTTGGCATTGCTGCTTACGATATTGTTAAAAAACTTCAATTTTTACTAATTGAAGTATATTTTTCTGGGAAGGAAACTCATCTTCATGCAAAAAAGCGCATTTTTCTTTATTTGAAGAAACTTTCCTTTTAAGTTTTAGCTACTGCGGCATGCATTCCTATTGAAAATGGAAGTTGCTGTTTCTCTAACAACCCAGAATATTTGCAATCTACAAAGTTCATTAAAAGTCATCATCATCATCTTCGTCTGCTTCATTATCAATAATGTTTGATAAATCGTCTTGAGCTGGCTGGTTGGTGCAGTCGTTTAGCGAGCAGAGATCCGTGCACTTCAAACCACTGTTCATGCAAACACAACTTGGGAGTTCACAGGTCTTCTTATATTTACACGCCAGCAGTTCCAGGACAGCAGAAGGAGCTGGCTGCCCGTCCATCCAGTCGATCACTAGTTCAGTGGATGCAGCGTCAGTGGAGGTCTGTGTTATCCACCCCATACCAACTGGACTGGGAATGTCTGGGTTAGCCTCCAGGCTCCGTCTCCATAAAGCTGCAGGAGTGATGTAATACTAAATTAGTTGTTATCCTCATCACATTTCCTGTAACAAATATTTAATAGAAACAGGCATTGTCAACTAACCCGCTTGGTAGTTTGCACGAAGAATGTGTTTCCGAAGGGAGTCCTGGCAAGGAGGTAGCTGGTGTGACTCCAGTTCCCCATTCTTTGCACAGAACAGCTCGTATCGTGCATCATTCACGTGGCTGGTTGTGTTGCCGACTGGTATGTACATGGAGCAGGTGAACTTCTCAAGCAAAGTGTAAAGGTCCTCTGATACTGTCCAGGACTGGCCAAGCTCTCGGAACGCTCTTTTTGCGCCTTCATTGCTTTTAAGGATTTTAAGAGCCCCTATCTTTCCTTTATCAGCAAAGGCACTTACTGAATCGCACCCTGTAAAAGAATGCAACCCAATCAGTGCCTCGCATATCTCTCGCCCGGTTCTCTGAACTGCTCCTTTGATGTTGACAAGTCGCGTCCTCGTTCTGGAACCGCACTTCATATAGAGTCTAGTGTTGATAATGCTTGAGAAGTTCAAAAGCAAGACAAACACGTCTGTGTCTTCTGAGATCACTGCGACTGCTTCATACCCCTCCTGGGCAGCATGTTTAGCGTGAAGCAGTAGACGAGTGTCAGCTTCCTCCTGGTTACTTGTCAGCTCTGCCACATTCTCGCTTCCCCTTTCAGTTATCTTCCAGCATTCGCTCTCGGCAGTAACAAACAATGTTTTTCCTTTCAGCCTTCTCATGCAGTCTTCTTCTCTCCATTCTCTGGAAATGAACTTGATTAGACTTGTCTTGTTCTTGACCTCCGACAGGAACTTTCTCCACTGCTTGACCAGCTGAGTAGAACTTATATGCGACAGTTGAACTCCCGCAACTTCTCCACGCATGGTTCTCTCTGCGTTCTTAATTGACATATCTCTGTATGTATCGAAAACCACGTCGATTCTGTTGCTCTGGGAACCTTCGTGAAGAACTTTTGTTAGAAGAGAAGAAGCAACCATTGCGAAGGTTGTCTGTCCTCCACCAACGCTCAACTTCTGAACTAGACTCATACCGTCGATAATAGCAGCTGAGTTCTGCGGAAGGCCATCAGCTAACGGTACATCCTTTTGGAGGGGAGTCGCCAGCGCTGCTTTGTTTGTTTTTCGAGGAAACCCTTCTGTAGTTGCTAAAGACCACGGTAATGGCCCGAAGCTGTACTGTAGCAGTTCTCTCACATCAATCTTCCGGCTCTGACCAATGATTATGATCCGCCCAAAAAGAGACCTATCGGCTTTCAAGACCATCGTCCTGCCGTCGGTGGAAGCCTTTTTCTTCTGACTAAGGGAAGAAAAGGTTTTCAGTTTGTTCAACTTCATTGTGTCATGAAATTTCTTCTGTGGTGGAGACGATTCCAGACGTTGCTCTTTGAACACTTGATAGGCCTCTTCGCCGACTTTTCGAGCGTTCAAAAGGTCTCTAGTTACATCTTCAGGCGCTTGTTTGGCAGTGGATAAACTCACAAGCTCTTTCCTCTCTGTGAAAGGATTGTTCCAGCCTTCAATCAGACTCTCTATTGTTGTTACTGCTTGCTCGTCTTTGCGCTTCCTGGTAGACAGCATTTCGTCATGATGATAGGATGGGCGCTTGACTTGAACCATGTCTCTCAAATGAGCAAGAAAGGAACATCGGTACTCAGCTGTCATGTAGAATCTAGTTACCGCTCCTGTCTTTAGACTATACTTGGTAATGCCCCCACTTGACTTGGTGTCCTTGTTGACAGTGACTTCCGTGGTCTGGTCTACAGGGATACGCCCAAAAGGGCTTTCTCCAGCAAGTTGAACGGAAAATCTTCCATTCATGAAGTTGGAATACACGTTCGGGTGTTCGGAGGGGAGATTTATCATCTGAGCGTAGTAGACAGGTAGATACCTAGCATAGTTTATTTTGTCGTACGCGAAGCACCACGGGATCATGTTACGAATGGTGTAGAGATGTAGCTGCCAGTTACCTTCACGAGATGCTCGAATCAATCCAAGTAGTACATCACCGACAATGTCAATGTACGACATCCAAAAGCAGGACAGTGGGCCATTCTGAGAGCGCAGGTATTGCAAGTATTGCATCCAAATCAGGTGAATTTCTTTGAAAGGATCACTGTTCAAAATACTTTCACACTGTCGGAGTTCTACTTCATTGACCATGTCGCTGACCTTGACTTGGAGGACACGTAGTTTACCCACTTTGTCTGCATGGTTAACTGTTAGCCATGGCACAAACTGCTTCCATACGAGTCGCATAAGAGCTTCGTAGATGTACTTGTGGATGCGAACAGCACGATTATACACCTTCCCTTCCATAACACCACACACGGATCCTCCAGCTAGTATGCCAGGTTCGATACAGACATCACTCAAGCCTGCATCTTGAAAGCGCTTCCCTATTATGGACAGTAGGTTGCAGATTGTATGAAATGTTCCTAAGCGAAGAATGATTTTCTCATAAAGCTCTCTGTTTTTCCAAGCAACCTCACATGCTTTGGCATATAATGCTTGATCCAATACAACGACGATCTGGTCTAGATAAAGCCTTTTCCTGATGTCTTCGGACTGGCGCAGGATTTCATTAACGGTGCTTAGCTCTGTCGCTGGGGCATTAATTGTTGGTAAATAGGCCACCACGTCCTCCCGCACATCCTCCTTGCTTCGCGTTTGAACATGAAAACCGGTCCAGCTTGGTACCCTCTGGTCCTCTACATGGGTCTGGCGTGCCACAGCCCAGGTCAGATTCCATGCTTGAGCATTACGAGCTTCTGCTTCCTGGATGTTCATCAGATTGCTGCTCGCTTTAATACGACCTGGACCAACTCTTTCACCAGCGATGTACGTGGGCAAAGGTTGCTCTTCGTGGATGATACTCCTCTGCTTCTGCTTCAAAATTGGAGGCAGCTGTGGAGCTGGTAGATGTGGCCCAAAGACTCTTGGTTGCACCGCTATTCCATTAACTCTGTGGGTTGTACCCCCTCCAGTCAAGGTTTCCTCTAGGCGATCGATGTTGTCCCAAGCTAAATTGGTAAAAACGTTTGGTTGAATGGTTCCTGGCAGTATTGTAGTCTGATTGAGGTTAGCAGCGAGTTTTTGGAGACATAAGGCTGTATCATTCTCTTCTAGCTGGGAATACGACACGCCATGGCCAAATCTATTGAGCATACGGATTAATTCTACATTGCCAGTCAAAGTTTTGACTCCATACGATAGGAGAATCTGCTTAGGTGGTTTTGTCCTGCCGCCGGTCACTGCATAAATAATATCTTGACTGAAGGACTCAAGTAACATTTTCACTCTTGGTGAGGGATTCTTCACGTCACGATTTGATGTGAGTAGTCCTATCAAGAAGCGACGAAGACATTCTGGTACAGGAAACTGATCAACGGATAAATCGGACGGGAGAATAGGCCAGGGCATAGTCCACTTCATATCTAAAATCACATTTCGCAAGTGTTCAGCGCTCTGATCGACGATCGTTTGCATTTCTGTTGCTTGGGACTTAAAACTCATTACTTCCTTTTCCAGGTTAACCATCTTCTTTACTGTTTCCTTGATATCCAGGTTTGCAGGAATAACCAGTAGCTTTCCCTTTTCATCTGGAAAAATTTCCAAAGTGGAACCAAACTCTGACTCTAGTTTCTTTCTCAGGTGTTTCTTCGTTGATTCCTGAAGCTTCTCTGTACCTCTCGATTGAAGAAAAGATTCCAGCTTCTTTGTTAACTCAATCATAGTTACCACAACCTGCGCATCTAAAACATCAGTTCTAATAAAACTAAATAAATCTGAAAAGGCATCATATTCAGCACCATTCTTGGGTTCGCTTTCCTCTGGGTGCTGCTGAGAGGTGGGCCTTGTGTAGTCACGGTAGCACGTTCTATGATAGTGTGCTTCTGCTGCAACGATATCTCTACTTGTAATTGCCAGGATCCGCTCGTCACATCTCTCGGTAGCTATCTGGCGCAGAGTCTGGTCCACCCTTAGCTGAGTAGCTTTTACCAGCTTTTCTAGTGTACGGTTTACATACTTGGGTTTCTCACAGAAAATGCATTCTTTATAGTAGACACGAGATGCGGAGGTCGCACTTCTTTTTCTCGGCCTTTCAAGTAGAGTTTCATCTTCATGAGCATCCTCTTCCAAGGCACGTTTTCTTTTGAGCGACTCTAAATCTCTCTTGATGGTAAATGCACTGCGACATTTCCTATGGTAGAATATATATTTCAGGCACTTCCCCTTCTTGAGCATTTCTCGCAATTTGAAGGAGGGCCTCATGTTTTCGAATCTCTGCCGCCTCTAACAGCGTTGCCCACGAATCATAACTTTGGGGGCTTATCAAATGGTCATCGTCAACTTTCAAGCCTTCCTTGTGAATAATGCAATATTTACTTTTACGAACGGTTGCTGACATTTCCTTTATAAGTCGAATGAAAAAAGACAAAGCCTATTTTAGCAGATTTCAGCCTATAGCTTTACAAATTACCAGTTTTGTGTGTTATTTGTTAGTTGAGTAGTAAAATATGTGACAACAAAGTTCCAAATTTCCTATCATTATATATATGACAGCAAAATTCACCATTTTTACCGGTGCAGTTGCCCTTAATGATCACTTAAAAAACCTTATTTTCAGTTAAAAAAAACACACATATTCACTGATCTAAATTTCCAGTAGTTTGATGGTCTTGACTCTCCTCGGCGGCCATCTTGAAAATTTCGTCAGTAATGTACACGCTAAGGCTCGTTAACCGCAACTAAAACGATGTAAATCAGAGGATTATAGCCAAATGTAATCATTAAGTTAGATTTTTTTAGTTAAAAGAAGGTCTACAGTATATCAAATAGGGTGAAGTCTATCATATGCATTCTGTTTGTGGCCGCCATCTTGAAAACTTACAGATATTACAAAGGTGAAAATATTGACTAAAATAATGACTTTTGAGACTGAGATTAAAGTAACAAGGGTATCAGTTGAAGGCAAAATGACCTTTGTAGCGTAAAACATAACTTTTGAAAGGCAACAATGTAAAAAAGTATGAGAAATTCTCGAATTTTGAAACTTACCTCTGGTTCGAAGAGAGCTTACTGGATGATGTCAGCGGTTGGTGCTGTGGGCTCAAGTCACAAAAATTACACAGGCAGCCCAGAAAACGAAAGCGAAGTGCTGGGATTTAATGTTTGAATTGGTTATCTTAATTTTTAAATGACTTTTTCCTTTGTTTGGGTACTCCATAAGAAATTTGTGTCATAATTTTCTTCTTCCCCTCCCCCCAAAGGTCGGAGACGAGTCACTGACAATTTTTGAAATAAATTCTGCGGCCTCAAGCTAAAATTCAGAGCACAAGAATTGTTTGCAATGGATAATTAAACATGTTTACGGATAATTAAAGGCACCCTTTAAAGGATAAATACTTACTACAGTAAAGCGACGCACCGACCCACCCCTCTCCCCCCAAAAAACACAGAAGATGACAATTTGACCAATGCTATCACACATATTTATAAACTATAGGCTAAGTACATTAAGAAAAACCACCGGACTGTTTGTCCATCAATATGGTACCGACACCCCCCTTGGCTCATACACTAAAAACAGTGTGCTGCAATTAAATCATTCAATTTATTTCAAAGAAACCTTGTATTCTTTACTTTTTTGGCAGTCTAGTTAATTTTTAAATATAGTGTCCATCCTTGTATAATTACATAACGTTTTTTTCTGTTTAAGGGAAGGTACGTTTTTTATTGGGGGGTGGGGGGGTGAGCCGGGGTATTTTAGAATTTTTTGGCGAAAAAAGTCGTGGCCCTCCCACTTCCTGGAATGGATTAATGCATGACCCTTCAGAAATACCCAACAAAAACATCTGACCCTCCCCCCCTACCTATCCAAGACAAAAATAACCGGAAGTGAAAATAACAAACTGGAAGTGTTACTCATATAACCGCGTTCATCTGCGCACAAAGTAGTTAACTGCGTGGCGTGTGATTGTACGGTGTGAAAACTTGAAAATGGGCAAGGATGTACGGGGAATAGAAAGGGGGAAATGCAATTTTGCAATGTTGGAGTGCAAACCCCACCAATGCCCGTTCGCCGGACGACTTCCGGTCTCGAGCTTAGATTAAGCGATTGTTAGAAGAAAGTGAAGTAGTCAGTGGAGACAGTGAGGCTATTAGAAAGATAAATTCATTGTCCCCGAAAAGCTAGTGGCTGAGTATGTTGAGCACCTTGCCGAGATAATAATGCGCAAGGAGAAAAAGAAAGAGGAGACTGAAAGGGAGCGAATGGCACGGCTAAACTAGTAGCACAATGACATTGACTGAACTGGACTGTACAACTCCGATAAGCTGTCGTCTTTGAGGGTGAACGAGCTATCCTTGTACTTTTCCCATCACAAGATCACCTTCAAAGGGAAAAAAGCTGAAAAGGTCGCAATGATCAAAGCGCACATTGGCAGCTTGCTGTACAATTCAATGGAGCGTCAACAACCTCAGCAGCCCCCGCTAAGAAATGTGAGGCAACCACTGACCTCATCACTTTCCGAGGTCGAAATATGGGCGAAAGCGGGCAGGGGTCGAGAGAGACAATTATGTTAGTTGGGAGAAGATAGTTTTTTCATATATAAATTTTTCGACACCTGTAAATAATTTAGATTAATCTTGACTGGTAGCTTTGCTTGTATATACAAAATAGAAGCGACATGGAGTAATTTTTCCTTGCCCAAAAAACTGTGACCCTTTCCCGGCTGAGAATAAAACAGGTTTGCCCTTCCCAATTTGTAAAAAAATTACTAAGGACCCTCCCCTCCGAAGCCTCGGCCCTCCTGCCCCCCCCAATAAAGAACGTACCTTCCATAAAATGTTTAAGTCCTTTTTCAAAAACAGTGTATCTTTTGCTGGCCTTAAAGTGAAGTGGCAATGTCCCCATCAATGTTAGCTGATTCAAAATATTTCTCCGTTCTGATTGGCTAAAACCACACGCATAATTTATCATAACCAGCTACTGTTGACCAAATTTGGAAGATACTGATGATGTCAGTCATGCAGCAAAATTGCCAGATTGTTGAAGCGTTAACCGAGAAAAGCTGGGGACGAGGTTGAGTTGTTTTTGGTAGTGATACAAAATGGCGGAACTTTTTAGCCCTTTTCACAAGGATGGTATAGGTGATCTTTTGGCTAAAAACAAAGCATAAACAGCAAGAATAAAACTCGACGGAAGAGATCTACTAGTTGGAGAATATTTGCAGAACTGAAGAACCCTTTATCTCCTAAATTTGCCGATAAACATGTGCACTATTGAAGAGGAACTTAACATCGATGCGATGGAGGTACGGCCTCGGTGGATAACACCCTCCGAGATCTCCATAGTTATATTATATAATCTTCAGATGATAAGAAAGCCAGCTTTAATAATTAGATATTAGTATGTGTAATCGTGTACCAGTATGTGTAATCAAATGGTGACGAGTGAAATTAGGGAATAATTTCACGCGCGTTTTGTCCAAATCCTAATAAATTATCAGGATTTGGACAAAACGCAAGTGAAATTATTCCCTAATTTCACGAGTATACCATTTGATTACCTATTAATATCATGGGTGACGAATTACGTTAGCAATCTTGGATTTTTGACATGTTTATCCTGGATCGCATCGATCGAAAACTTCCCTCTCTCGAACGTTTAGAGCTTAAATTGGGCTTAAGTTCAGAATTTTTCAACAAAATACCTGTTAGAATCCTTCTTGATGTACTCTTTCTTGTGTTTAGGTTTTTTAAGGCGTCTTTTTATGCCCTGGCATCTTCGTTCATGAGATTTTGAAACTTCGTCGCCATCTTGACACTGAGACGTACGGAAGGTTGCCATGGCAATTTTGTAATTTCACATGTGAAATTACAAATTATCGCTGAAATTTTGCGCCAAAATTAAGGAGTAATTCGTCACCTATGATATTAGCGTAGTTATTGGGGCATTTTTGGTTGAGTTCGCTGATTGCTAACAGGGCTGATAAATTGGCTGATAAAGGCGTACTGAAAGAGGGTACAACTACTACTACTACTACTACTACTACTACTACCACTACCACTACCACTACCACTACCACTACCACTACCACTACCACTACCACTACCACTACCACTACCACTACCACTACCCTTACCACTACCACTACCACAACCACTACCACTACCACTACCACTACCACTACCACTACCACTAACACTACCACTACCACTACCACTGCCACTGCCACTGCCACTGCCACTGCCACTGCTACTGCTACTGCTACTGCTACTGGTACTACTACTAATACTACTACTACTACCACCACCACCACCACCACCACTTCTACTAGGAGAAGGAAAGGAGAGGAGAAAAAAAAAAGCAATGGTTGCACTCTTTGTTTTTATAATAGCTACTTCGGGCGCTAACGTTTTTAAAACTACGGCTAGATAAAAAGATTTATTTGATGGTCATATTTACAACTAGCTTTCTCTCGAGGAGCCGGCCTTTATTCGGGGTCCAGCGTTAAGTTTCGAAAAAAAAAAAAGCAAATAAAATAATATTACCAATCACAAAAATAAATAAATGTGACAAAAAAGGGTTATCGTAATTTCTACAAAATAAACGTACTTTCAGGTGCTTGTGGTGTAACCGATGTAAAATTTATCTTGGGTCCACCCGCATGAGAGGGGCGTGTACCAATCGGTGAAACACACTTCACTGAACAAGATTTAATAAGGCCTGTCGAGTTTAGAATCTTGCACACTGAAAATAAAAAAGGGTTTTAAATAAAATAAGAATCCACCCTGTAAATTACAATGTTGAGCAATGTTTTACTCTAAAGAATTCAAGAATGGAGTATTCGGGAAATGTCCATTTAAGAAGTGAACTCTCCTTTTAATAGGGGGGCGGTGGGTTTAAGAAAACCCTTATTGAATATGGACATGAGACTTAGCGGCGAAAGTTTAATTTCTCCAGAGTAAGTTATAATTATTTTCCTGGGAAAATTAGCTCTCGCCCACTGGCGCGCCTTGCAAGTTTTCTTTTTATCATCTTGGGTCTCACCTCTTCGTTCCCCTACCCCCCAGCAAAAAAAGGCTCATTTCTCCCCCATTTTGTTCAAATTTCATTCTTATTTTGGGTAATGGTGGGGGGGGGGGGGGGGGGGGGGAGGTCGCTAGTTTTACTATTGTCACAGGAATAAGGTTTCAACACTTTTGATCTCCATTGCAGCTATTTTAAAGCTTATACAGTTTTGCTATTCTTACTGTTATAATCACTGCCTGGTTCACATAAGAAGCTGTTGGAACAGTTTGTTAATTCAAATTTTGTCGGGAAGTTTGCACCAGCACCAACCACATCCTTCGCCTTTCCCGTGACGGTCATGCATCTATCCAGTCCAATGGGGCATGTTTTGCTTTCAACATAGAGACTGTCACATTTGCTTGCTCCCATGTGTGGAATATTGGTGCAAACAGGACACTTGATGTTAGACGCTGAAAAAAGGAGCCACTCAATTTTAAACTTTAACAATACTTTTCCAGGGTACTCCCGCTGGGTATACTCAGGGTATTTGAGAATATTTGACACTGGGGCAGGATGAGTTTGACTTTGCTTAGCCGGTTATAGTAGGGAACCGGAGTAAAACTGCTTCAAGTGTTAACTCTTGCACAGAGGTGCAACGCAAAGGGAAATGTTCTCGGCGAGTCATCTTTGTTAATCTTGAGAAGACTCTTTAACCTCTTTTGGTCGATGGGTGTGCGCCATTACTGAATTTTATCATTAATTTGGAAGAAAGAGAATTCTGATACCAAGAAGCTCAGAAAAAAATTCCGAGCTCCAGGTGAGAATCGGACGCAGGCCCTTACGAGTTCTAGTTCAAATGCTCTAACCACTGAGCTACTAGAGGCTCTATGGCGAGCGGGATCGGAATTCAATTGTAACTACACCAGTCATAGAGGACTGCATCGAGGACTTACTCGATGGTACCATAGTTAGTAGAGGAGACTGGTTAGAAAACCCGGCAAACATCAATGTTGAAAACAATGGTTCTGTAGGTTATGTTGGAAGCTCCCTGACTGTGCACAATCCTTTGTTTCCTGTTCACATATTATAACTGAATAATTTAATGCAATGTTTCTGTTGGTCAATAACTTCAAAATGATAGGAATGCTATTGAACGTTGTGCAGGGTCAGGGCCAAAAAAGCTAACAAAAACAGCCTACAACAAAGGTTTTCCCAACCATTTCACTTTAATTATTATGATGGTACTCAGGCAACTAGGTGGCAGACTATTGGGATAAGGTAAAGGAATATTAGTCCTTTCCGTCCCCAAACAGAGCCTCATTTTTCATAGCCTCCCTCGCAGACGTTCTTAGGGGTTCGTCACGCGTTTCTGCCCCACGAACGTTGGGCTGACAACACCGGAAGATGATTGACTACTAAAAGACAAAAGAAGAAGTATTATTATTTTTCAGAATATTTCTGCGTTTTGATTGGCTAAAATCACACGCATAATTTATCATAACCAGCTACTGTTGACCAAATTTGGAAGATACTGATGATGTCAATCGTGCAGCAAAATTGCCAGATTGTTGAAGCGTTAACCGAGAAAAGCTGAGGACGAGGTTGAGTTGATACGAAATGGCAGATCTTTTTAGCCCTTTTCACAAGGAAGGTATAGGTGAACTTTTGAATAAAAACAGAGTTCGACGGACTGTAAAATAGACCTACTTTCTGGTACTTGTGGTGTAACCGAAGTAAAATTCATCTTGGGTCCACCGGCAAGAGAGGGACGTGTAACGGTCGGTGAAACACACTTCACTGAGCAAGATTTAACGAGGCCTGTCGAGTTGAGAATCTTGCACACTGAAAAAAACGTTTTGTAAAAAAAATAAGAATCCACTCTGTAAATTACAATGTTTAGCAATGTTTTACTCTACAGCATTCAAGGATGGAGTGTTTAATGGAATTGTCCATTAAGAAGTAAACTCTCCTTTTAACAGGGGGCGGGAGGGTTGAAGAAAACCCTTATTGAATATGGAAAAGAGACTTTGCGGCCATTGAAATTTAGCGCAAGAGCTTAATTGCTCTACAGTAAGTTATATTCCTGGGAAAACTACCCAGGTCCACTGGCGCACCTTGCAAGCAAATTTTCTTTTTATCATCTTGGGGCTCACCCCTTCTTCCCCCCACCCCCTAGCAAAAAAGGCTCATTTGCCCCCACTTTGTTCAAACTTCAACCTTATTTGGGGTGGTGAGGGCGGGAGGGGAAGGTCGCTAGTTTTACTATTATCACAGGAATTAGGTTTCAACACTTTAAATCTCCATTGTAGCTATTTTAAAGCTATACAGTTGTCCTTTTCTTACTGTTCAAATCGCTTCCTCCTTCACATAATAGGCTGTTTGAGCAGTTTTTTACTTCAAATTTTGTCGGGAAGTTTACACCAGCACCAACCACATCCTTCATCTGCCCTGTCACTGTCATGCATTTATCCAGGCCCATGGGGCATGTTTTGCTTTCAACATAGTAGTTGTCACATTTGCGTGCTCCCATGTGCGGAATATTGGTGCAAACCGGACACTTGATGTTAGACGCTGAAAAAAAAAGGAGCCAGTTAAATTTAACTTCAACAACACTCTTCCAGGGTATTCCCGCCTGGTTACTCAGGGCGTTTGGGAACGTTTGACACTGGGGAATTGGGTAGGATGGGTTTTACTTTGCTTAGATGATCCATACGTTATATAGTAGGGAATTTGACTAAAACTGCTTCCAGTGTCAACTCTTGCACAGGGAAATGTTCGAGTCATCTTTTTAAATCTTGAGATGGCTTCTTCCACGTGTTTACAAAATCCAACTTTGGGTGTGCGCCATTATTTTTTTATTAATTTGGAGGATTGAGAATTCTGAAACCAGGAAGCTCAGAAAAAATTCCGCGCTCCAGATGAGAATCGGACTCACGACTCTCCGAGTTCTAGTTCGGATGCTCTAGGCACTGAGTTACTGGAGGTTCTATGGAGAGCGGGGTCGGAATTTAATTATAACTACACCAGTCATAGAGGACTGCATCGAGGGCTTGCTCTCTGGTACTCACGCAACCAGTTGTCAGACTACTGGAATATGGTAACGGAAAATATAACTCTTTTCCGTCCCCAAAAAGAGCCTCATTATTCACCCTTGCAGGTCGGTGATCTTGGCGTTTAGAGCAATTTGACTGGTTCGCTATCTCGGACTATGACGTAGATGTTTTGCAGCTTGCTTTATTGTGTAGACTTTTCTTTATCAACATTGGTTCGAGCTTTTTCAGAACCACCACCCCGCAAGGGTGAGGAAAAAATGCAGTTTTTACTAACTGATTATGACGGGAAGGTAGAGCTGTGAAAACAGTAATACAACACTATTAATTGTGAGGGGAGGCACTAGTACGAGATTAATTTTCGCTATAAAAGTTTTCTCTCCTATTATCCAGAAACAGACAACCACGAAAGTTTCATCTTACTTTTTCCTCACCAGAAAAGTGAGCTCATTAAAGCTTACTTTTTATTCAACGAGCAAAATCTTTCTCCAAATCGACAAGTAATAAAATTTCACAAGTTTGATGACTTTTTTCCTCCTATATGCGACATTTTCCGTAGACCGTAGTAAATTGACGACGGCTATCACGTTTCCCGCCTTTTCAAACGCTAGTTCACGCACGCGCACTGCTTGTTATTGAGAAAATCTCGTCCTTGTTGTCGTCCTTTAACTTGGAATATGAAGGTCTTTAATGACCTGATTTCTACAACAAAGATACCTTTAGTTACTGGCTCCGCTGTGGACGGCTGTTCAGAAGATTCCTGATTACACATGTCACCATTACAACATGTGACCGTGCATTTAGCCCCGTCTGGCAGAGCACTCTTTCGGCAAGCTGCAAAGAAACACAATAATTTGGGTCATGTAGAGACAATGTGACGAAACAGGCTTTGTTGGGCAGTTGGTGGCCCAGTTTTGAACTTGGGCATTCTTTTGGAAGCTTGAGTAAACATCTTGCTCGTCAAGCGATCGATATCGTGTTCCCTTTCGGTTACAATTAGAAGTCATCTTTGGTGTTGGTTGCATTCAATGTTGACACAGCCCAAAAGAGGTTGAAGTTTTTGAAATCCATTCGAAATATCCTCAAAATGTGGCAGCTGCCAGCAATACTTACGATAACCAACGCCACTCTCTTCACAATTCATCTTAGAATGTGAGCAGTTTTTCAACACCGAGGTGTATGGTCCAATGGCCACCGTGGCTGTCATACAGCGATCTGCATACGCATCACACTCGATGCTTGTTGCATTAGACCCATCACAAGGAACGTCACCGAAGCCACAAGCTTGGCACTTGAGCGAGGAAGCTGTGTTAAGAAATATACCATATCATTAAGTATAGAATTGCTTTAAGGTATGCAATTTAAGCATCTAGAAATTTCCGCAAAAAAATAATAAGAAATTGCCCTAACCAATATGAAACAGATTAAAGTTGCCCTAGGACGACTGAACAGAAACGCTAAGGGGGAGTGTATGGATCAACCCAGAAACAGCGATTTAAGTATGCGCAAAGAATAGGGGATTTGAGCCGTTTTTGTCTAAAATTCCGGTATTTCATGTCTGCAATCATGCATTTATCCAGTCCAAAGGAACATGTTTTGCTTTCAACATAGTCGCTGTCGTATTTTGCAGTGGCCGGGGGGACTGACGACTCTATTGTTTTCCAACTAAGTTTCTTGACACATCCCGTGTGCCAGTGTGATCTCACATAGTAACGGGCGAGAACTTCGGGTCGCATGTGCAAATTGGCAAGGGACACCATACGATCATTCGAACAAGAGAGGTCGGGGAAAAGATAACAAGCTATTGGAACAAATAATGCTATACATAGCTAATTTGATCATTAATGTGTGAGGTTTGTTGTTGCCTTCATGCACTTGTTAAAACCGTCTTGGTATTTTGTGTCCCTAATTGTCTAATTTTGTTAATTTGTGTCGCAGGTCGAGTTGCTTAATCGCCATCTTCTTTACCGGACCAGCAGGGTCATGAAAATTTAGTTTCTTTTTTCTCTAAAATAGGCAACGTCTAGTCTCTAGAACAGGAGGTTCGATTCACAGATCACACAGACGTTTCTATTCCGTTTATTCTTTAAATCGACTGAGCTTCATATCAATACGTTGGAGTGTGGGCCTCTGTTGATTTCGTAATTCTCCACCAAATTTTACAGTTGGTGTGATTGATTTCTGTGTCTCTGATTCAGTGATTTGCTGACTGTCTCTTATCTATTGTTTACATCAATCGGCCCCTTGAACCAGAAATAATGCAAAATGGCTTGGAAATACGCGCTTAATCTAATTTTCCTCAAATACATCTCCACCAGCTTCAAACAGCGTCTATAGCAGAGAAAAATGCTTTAGATGTAACCAGAGGCATATACGCCCCCCCTCCCCCTTCCGAAGCGTCTAACTTCCCTTTATGAGTGTAGAACAATGCTGGGTTTTTTTTAGCCGACGCAGTCTTCCAATCAGAAGCACGGAAAATTATTTTGCCTAAATATGGAATCTGAAAAAAAGCTAAAAACGTTGAGCTTGCAACGCTTACTACATGTATGTCTACGACCGAAAGAAATCGTTTCGTGACATAAAAGACAAAGTAACTTAGTTATGTTGCTATAAAATGCAACCCTGCGAAAATATAAGGAGCCACAGAGTTATAAGCGGTATGGCTTGAAAACATAGACCAGCGACGAATAAGACAATGATATTTACATTTTTCTTCACGATATCGCAAAGCCTCTCGCCGAAATCAGCTAAAAGCATCTGCAGCCTGTTTGACCGATCATCCTCAGGCTACTAGCTGTAAACCTATCCACCACGGCAAACCAGTTACAGGGGCACCCAACTAGAATATAGTTCAAAACCACTTAAACATAGCATTGTTAAACGTATTTTAGTATTTAAACGGTAGATATAGGCATATGTTAATTCCCTAAAAATTTTTCATCTGTTCGGATTTCGTAGCTGAAAGTCTAGTGATCCGAAAATTATAGGGATCAAAACTTACCTTTTCGAAAATTTCAGCCCGAAAAAAGGCTCACGAAAATTCTAGGTGACCTTTTAAGGGTAAAAATCCGTTACAAATGGGTAGCTATAGTAGTTTTTAGATGTTCGAAAACCCTAGGAGAGGCAGGCAAGCAAAAAATTTTACAACAAATGTTCCGAAAATTCTAGATCTCAATCCTCCTCCGAACAGATATTTTCCGAAAATTGTCGTTGGGTGCCCCTGCAGTTATCTGCAACTTCTGTTCTCATTCAGCAAAACCACCATGGCGACTACAAACAAAATGATTTGGCAAGCTTTGCAGAAGCGTTGTGCAACGCGGGCGAAGTCGGCTTTTTTGTTACTGTAGATTTCTAAATTCATTCAGAACAGTACGCGAACACATGTATGGCAGTTTTGATTAGACGTGTGGCATGTAAAAGTTTGTTTTCTTTTTGGGGTCAAAGAAAAGTTTTAAGCTGCGAAATTTTCCTTTGAGACTTCGACCTGGTTTCTTTCACGGCGGAGCGCGATAGTCCTTTTCTGAAGTGCGACCAAGTCAGCAACCTTTTTAAAGAATTTTTAAGTAAACTTACATTTTACACATTATGCTCAAAGAAAGTACGTTATTGTTATTTCATAGACGGACGTTTTATATATTTTTGATAGAGTTTTCAAGAAGAATTGGAAAATGCGCCCGATCTGAGACAGATAATATTAGCGTTATAATTTTTGCCATGTGCTCAGCCGATTTTACTTGTGCGAACGGATCCGGCACGATCCAGTCAGTGTTATGTGAATTCCCTTTAACGGTAAACTTTTGCATTTTCGAATAAACATTTCCAGGAAACAATTTGTCTCTTTATTGTTTTCTGTTTGTTCATTCATCTGATTAGGCCATCCCCATAAAATGTTTCGTTTCCCATCGCCCGACCGACCCATTTTTTTGGAGAAGTAAAAAAACAAAAAAACAAAAAAACTCCAGAATCACTTGTAAAAAAGCAAGTACTTTAATTTACAAGCACACGATCTTGTCTTATTAACACCAATTGTCTTAAATTATCATCGATACTTCGTTTCTGTAGCCTTTTTAGACATTTGATAGTCCTGTTAATATACATCTTTTACCATCTGATTATATCTTGCAGACTAAACGTGAGATTTAATATGCAATAATGAGTCCATTCTTTTTTTTTTTTTGCCCAACCGACCGACCCACCTTCACGAGAGGGATGGCGATGGGAAACGAAACATTTTATGGGGATGACCTTAGTTGAAAACATGATCGCCGGCATCTAAGTCTTATTAACTTGCGTTTCGTTCTAGCTTGTTATTACACGCATCATTCTGCGAAGATGTCAGCGAATTTTACACAACTTTCACTTTCGAGTTCAGAAACTTGTGAATTTAATTTGAAAATATGTGTTACTAGATATTCTAGATAGATAGTAAATGATTTTTTAAAGGTTATTTAAGCTAATGGTCACCCAAAGACCGTTTTTGAAGTAACAACTTTAAGAAATCGCTTCCCTTACGGTGCATGCATGTCATTGGTAGTCGACTTTGTCTTGTTAGGAGGAACTAACTCAGTCCTTGTTATTTGGGGTTTAATACTGTATTCCGTTTTTCGTCATATATTACCTCGTAAAACAGTAAATGCTTTTTGCAGCGCATCATTTACATCGTGATACAAGGTTTTCCTATAGAGCACTCGCGCGACAATCTAGAGACCCCCAGCATTGCGACAAAGTTATTGGTTTTAATGCGGGGTTCTATGCTTCTGATATAACAAATTTACTTCACCCAAAAATAAGTGGCTCCGTGGCACATTGGTATCGGAGTCGCCTGCACGTGCAGATAAACCAAGCTTTGTTCTTTTTCGATATTGTAATTTTTTTTCTGTTCATTTTTTATTTTTTAATCCTATTTTTCTCTTTCGCTTGTTTTCCTTTATTCTTACTTCTGACCCTTAACGGCCTCGTGAGGTTTTGCGATAACGTATTTCTAATAACTTTGGTTTCTTGTGTGGTTATTTGTGGGCTTTTGCGCTGTTTAATATTGGCTTTTTGAAAAATTGATTGTAGGGCAGTTTTGAATTGATTACAAATTGTTGCTCCTGCTTAATCCTTCGAGCTAAATTGTTGCGGTGGTTATTTTGCTGTTGTCATCGTGTTGTGTTAATCTTGCAGGCATTTTTGAAAATTGTTTGGTAGTTCCTCTAAAAAAGGAAAAACTACAATTGTATTGTAGTTAATTGTTAAATTTTGTTTGGGTTACTTGTTGCAGAAACGACTACATCCACATTTTCCTGCAAAAAAAGGTGCTTAAAACATCAAATCTGCTTCAAACAGCCCACAGGCGGCCCAAGCTCGGTGTATAAATTACGCGAGTTTCGATACTGATTTGCATATTACGAACAACTGTAAGACTTTGCATGAGAAATTCAATATGGTTGTTAAAACGTAGAAATACAGACATAAATAGAAGGGATTGATATGGGGATCCATTTACTCTGAAGAGTTGAAAATACGTAACTTTAAGTCTAGTATATCCTTTCATGAAACCCCTATTCTCTAATCTCGCTGTGCGGATTATTACTCGGGCTGATTACTCTATCAGATCATCAGATGTACTAAATTCTTTAGAGTGGTCAAACTTGGAAGAAGAAAAAGGCACTTATTAGTTACGATGTTTAAAATATTCAATAATAATTGTCCGACGTACCTTGGGAGCGGTTTCATAGAGCCTCTGAAATTCATGACTATAATTTGAGGGGTTCTAACTATGATCTCCAACTACCACTACCTAAAACAAATTTTCTTAAGCGTTCATTTACTTATCGGGGTGCAACGGCTTGGAACCAACTGTCAAATAAAACACGTGAGATGGGGGATCTTACTAGCTTTAAACTCGCCATTTCTTAGGATATAACTTTTTAGTATGTTTTTTTATCTTATTTCCTTAATACTCATCTCTTGCTGTTATATTGTATTTCAAATTATTAATTTTTTTACCACTATTGTTAGTCTTGATTACCATATAAGCTAGATAGTTACGTTTATGACAGTCGATAGGAACAGATAAAGTTGTCAATTCTTGTGCTAATTATTGTTAGTTAATCACTCGTCCTAATTTTTATAAATTGTAATTATCACACGGCATGTCTGAAAACCAGCTTGCTGAGCCATTTACCGTGCTTAAATAAAGTTGATTGATTGATTGATTGATTGATTGCACCGGCCTTTAAGTATGACCGGTCGAAATGAATGCTCGGAAGATTTGCTCGATGATAGAAAGGAATCTTTAAAATTCATTACACCACTGGACAATTCATACGAGAAAAAGTACCAAACACTGGTCTTCAATGACAATAGGGATTTTAACCCTCGGACGAACACGCAAATTCATACCCCCACCGTGGTATAAGGGGGGGGGGGGGGGTGGTAGATAGAACCCCTCCCCAGTTTTTGATATGTTATGTTATTTTACCTTTAGTGGGAAGCCTTTGATCTTCTTAAAAAGATGAGGTATATTTTTATTTTAGGGGTAGTGGCGCTGCTGGAGGCCTGTGACGTCACCAACAATGGTCGCCATCTTGGATTTTACCAAGAAGAAGGAATCAAGTTAAAACCGCTAGAAATGGTAATTTTTTTGCTTTTATTAAAAAATAACACATAAATAAGCACTTTGCATGATTTTAGGCACAAGATTTACTTTTATTGTTAAGATAACTTGAAAAAACATGTATTTTCACCCAAAATTGGCTGGAGCACCTGCTTCTTATGACGTCATAAATCGTAACCGTAGCAACTGACTATCACTAAACTTGTCTCAAAATGTGCGTGAGGGATGAATGAACAGCTACTGAAAACGTCAGGTACTGATGTTTTATTCTTTAGGAAAAAACTCAGAAAAACCTTATGGGGGGAGGGGGTTATACGTCCGAGGGTTAACATGCCAAATTTAAGAAATCGGAACAGTATATCCGTGAAAAATTCGAACTTTTGATCCGTCTCTTCGACGAACACTTTGCTGGCCATTTTAAAAGTTACTGACGCGAGACGTGACGCATAGCGGCACGAAGACTGGTTTTCTTGAAAACAACTCCCCTCCCTTGCCCCCCCCCCCCCCCCCCCCTCCCTGCGTATTTGCTTACTCTCATTCGAGGATGTGAATCTTAATATCTCTATTAAGACAATCTCGTCCTCTTAGCCGTCCTTTAACTTAGAGCCTACAGGTTTCTAATAACTTGATTTCTGCAACAAAGATACCTTTAGTGTCTGGCTCAGTGGTCGTCGACTCTGTGCCTTTTGGAGTGGGTGAAACTGTAGCGTCTTCAGAAGATTGCTGATTACACATGTCACCCTTACAACATGTGACAGTACAGTTAGCCCCCTGTGGCAAAACGTTCTTCTGGCAAGCTGCAAAGAAAGACAACAATTTGGGTGTCTTGAACATCACTTGATCATCACAAACGAGAAGAAAGTTAATAATGAAGAGACAAGATCATGGAACTGCTATCATCCCCCCTTCCCCCCTCCCCCCCGTCGGGGAGATTCTTCTATGGAAGGCACGGGGAAGTTCGTGGGAAAATTCGAATTAAATCTCTAAACGGCATCAATGTGGCCGTGGATGCCTTAGGCTTTATTTGTTTTTTTTTGGAAAGTTACTGCACGCGAAACCCAATCGAGAAAAACTAGACGTATTTTAAGAGAAAAGGCGGGCTGCAAGCAGTCTACTCCTGACCAATAAAGAGACTTTGATGCGGCAGGAAAACAATTCCCGGAACAAACTGAGACCTTTAGTGTTTAAAATTGCGTTAGGAGTGTAAGCATTCAATGCTGTCTTCAAAACAGTCTTACGGTATTTTGTTTTCATTGCATATATTCTTTTGAAGCTACCCTAAGCGATAGCTGCACGGGCTAAAATCGTAGCTTTCATCCCGGCTGAACACCCTTATTTTACCTCTAGGGCCTTGGCCAAAAGTCGAACTTTTTACTTAGGGCGTTTCCATCAGTCAACCAAAACTTTCGGAAAAAAAAAACTCTTGAATTTCCGAAATGCGAACCATTCAACCGTAAATTTTAGAAATTCCGGGAGCAAAGTTGAATGGAAAGAAAACTTCCGGTAAAAGTTTCTGAAAATTTGGGTATACCTCGCGAGGTTGTCCTCTTTTTGGAAATTTTGGAAAATGCTGTTCCACTAGCTACTGGAAGTTGCCGAAATTCAAACCGGACTTTTTGGTTGAATGGAAAGCGCCCTTAGCGAGTTAAGTTCATGAAAAGTTCGACGTCTGGCGCAGTGAAGTTCGTCTGAATGAGTTTGGATCGTCCAACATGTTCTAACCGTCGCTTCAGTCGGATGGAACGTCTGAAGGATCACAGCTAAACTAATGAATTAAAAATTTGTGTGATAATGTATATTTAGCCTCGTTCGAGAGAAAATTTATTAAAATTGCTTTTTAGGTTGATTTAGTTGATTGGGTTGACGCGTCTTAAGTTCGACGTCTGACCAAACAGACGATCTTAACTTAATTTAGGTCGACGCAAATTAGAGTTTGGTTCGTTTCATGCGAAATTCGACGTTTGGTGCAGGCCTAAGCAAGACGACGAGCATACTCGACACTTCTCAGTATGGGAGTTCGCCCCCTCCCTCTTCCCGTCTGGCCTATAACTGGCGCATGATCGCGGGAAATGGGGTATCAACAGGTCATAATAGTTTAAGGCTCAACTCATTTTGGCAAGAGGGCCACCTGAACTAGTTCACAAAACATAAGTTCAGCAATATGATACTCAGGTCTAAACCACTCTGGCCGACATACCTTGTGACGTCTGTAAGTTCAGAGCATTATGATTACGATATTAAAATCAAGAAGACAGCTTTAAATTTAAATAACCTGCGGGCAAGCGATGAAAGTGGTAGGGGATTGGGGGGAGGGGAAAAAGGGAGGGAGATTGGGAGAGAGGGTAAGGGACGCCTGCAAAAAGAACCCCCTTTATTCATTTCTGCGGACGCTGGCGTCCGCAAGTTCCTGATTGGCTGAGCCGTAATGAGTAACTTATTGAAGTGCATTAGTAAGAAACAATCGCCTTGTTGATGAAGCATCAAAGGAAATTAAGCATTAGCAGATCAAAATTACTCCAATAACGTGAGAACATCTCGTTGAAACCCGAACTAGAACCAACTGTAATAGCTTAGTTAGCAAGCAGCGGATGCTCTTGAGATTTTGTATACTGGATTTGTCCAAACAGAGCGGCGGTTCGAGGCGATTCTTGTCGTCTACAACGCCGATGTTCAAAGGCAAGAGCACACAATTATGGGAAGAATTTTAGAAGCTGGAGACACGACTTTTCCGGAATCATATCCGCGTTGAATGAACTTCGAAACAATTTGTAGAAAGATCTAAAGCTTCACTAAAAAAATCCATTGAGCTTTCTGACAAATGTATATATAATTCTCCTTGCATAAATTATTCGAGTTTCAGGTTGGCGACTCTTCTGTACTTTACGGCCATTACGTTTGATGAGGCAAGACCAAAGTTTTGTTCTGTATTCACACGAAACTTATCATTGCCTGTCGTGTTTCCTGAGTAAGAACAGTACCTGAAAAGTTTTATTTTGCACGATTATGATTTCATTTGAAAAAAGCGTCTTGACTTCACAGTTTCCCGTTAACAAAGTAATAGTTTGGAGCATGCTGGCCACGTATTGACAGTTGATTGGTGGGCGGAATACAAAAACACGGGCTCTTATATCAGGGGTTCCCTTCCCATTTCCCTTTCCCCCCTCCCCCTTACTTTCCCCCTCCCTTTTCCCCTCCCCTTCTCTTTACCCCTTCCCCTTCCCCTTTCCCCTCCCCCTTTCCTTTTCCCTCGCCCCCTTCCCTTTTTGCGCCTGCCACGCAGGCTAAATTTAACAAAAGTCCCAAAATGTGTCAGCTGCTTTACTTACGATACGCAACGCCACTCTCTTTACAAATCATCGTAGAATGCGAGCAGTTTTTCACCACAGTGGTGTATGGTCCAAGATTTGGAATATTCGTGGTCATCGTGACTGTCATACAGCGATCTGCATATGTATCACATTCGATGCTTCTTGCATTAGACCCATCGCAAGGAACGTCACCAGGGCCACAAGCTTGGCATTTGAGCGAGGAAGCTGTGTAAAAAAATATACCACATCGTCAAATGCAATTGCTTTAGGGTATAGTTACAGTAATAGCTTCTAAAATTTTCAGGATAACAATAAGGCTCTAATCAATTTTAAATGGATAAAAGTTGCTCCAAGACCAGATACGGGGGTAGGGTGGGTGCTACACCCTCAAAGAGCTATGTAGGTGAGGGTTGGAGCTGTTTTTATCTGGAATCGGGTAATGTTTTTTAGCTCCAAATGAATAATAATTTTCAGTGTCAAATATTATTGAATGATAATACTTCAAAAAGCAATGGGTTGGCAAACCGAGTAGCAAGAAGATAGTTATGTGAATGTTACCAGGATATTTCATGAAGTTAACCTGATAATTTGTTGTATATACACTTCTGGTTGTAATTTAAATCTAGTTCAAAAAACAAATCACTGTACTAACGTCTTCAAATTTACGTGTAACTTTAAAATAGCGAAAGCTTCCAGTGTTTCGTTTTGCTTGTTATTAGATTTCTTTTCTATTTGTGATATGTGTAAAATATCGCCTTTGTCTTGTCTTGTCCCGCCTAGATTAGTTTAATAGCTATTTGCTGGGTATCCAATATTGTAAAACATCATCTTTTGTTAATAAATAAATTATTGTTGTTGTAAACCAAGTGGTTTGGTTTTTGGAGCGCAGGTCTCAAAATGGGTATATGAAAAAGAAACATGTCTAACTCCGAAATAGTGTCAGGGGACACTCCAAAAACGTTTGCACAAGGACAACCCCGCCAAAATGACGCTGGTTCACGGGGGCGCACAAGGGGCGCACTACTTGCTATTGAGAAAATTTCGTCCTCGTAGTCGCCCTAAACTTAGAATCTAAAGGTCTCTAATGATTACTTAATTGAGTTCTAAAACAACAGTACCTTTAGTTAATGGTTCAGCTGTTGACGGCTTTGTTGGGGCCTGTTCAGAAGATAGCTGATTACACATGTCGCCCTTACAACATGTGACAGTACAATTAGCCCCATCTGGCAAAAGACTCTTACGGCAAGCTGCAAAGAAACACAATAATTTGAGTTTTGATGGAAATGAAACAAGGCAAGAGGCCGTAACCCCCCCCCAACCAGGGGGGAGGTGATTATCCTATGGAAGGATCGGAAAAGCTCGACGGAAAATTCGTTTTAAGATTAAGTATGGGCGTGGTTCAGATTTCAATTGGCGCCTAAAAATGACTATAACAAAACAGGAAACCATATCTCGGAACAAATTAAGAACTTTAAAAGTAATCAAAATTGCCTTAGGGTTGTCAGAAATCAATGCTGTATTAAAAACAGTTTGACGGCGTTTGGTTGTTTGTACAAAAAATATCAGCTTTCCGTCTTGAACTCCTTAAGTGAGACCAAAAACAGCAATTTTTACCCCTAACAAAGACGACTGTAGCTAAAATCAAAATCATCGTCCTATCAATCCCTATTGCTCCCACAACCGCCTAGAAAATTATGCGTGTAGCCTTTATCCCCCCGGGGGGAGGGGTACTCAACAAAAGTTTTATAAGGGGAGGCCCCGTCCTTAGGTCCTGAGGCGCAATCCCTCATCCTATTATAAACCATATTTGACAGAAAAGCACTCCATTCGTGTACCCTCTATTGAAAATGGCACCCCTTTTCACATACCTAGTTTAGAACCATGTACCCCATTAAACTGTCCTTTAAAATATGAATAAACGTCAAAACCAAAACGTGTTTCCGACTTTTTTACAACTATAAAATGCATCTGTTAGCCCTTCTGGGTTTTTTCAAAGAGTGAAATGACAGATTTTCCTATCCTTACATATACCTCCACAGACGAAATCTTTACTCTTACATTTACCTGAGGCCTAAAAATGGTGCCCTTTCCCGGGGGAGCCTCCAAGTATAGGCCATTTTAGGGAGTACCCCCCTCACTTCCATGGACTTTTATCAAAATGTTTCACGCACGTGTAATGAGGTCATAAATGTGTTGTTCCATGCTCGCTAAATTCTCCTCTCCACTGTTTTACAGTACAAAATGAGTTTGTTTGATTGCGATTTCATGGGTGAATCTAGCCACACCTATGATTAAAAGATGAATCTCTTTTGCGAGCAACTGCTTTCATGTTCAAGCTAGGTAACGTTTAGTCAATTTTAGTGTTATTCACGGTATTCATTGTTCGGTTTTCTCAAAATTTGCGGATTTTGATGCACGGATGAGAGCGCGCAAATGGCTTAAAGTAATTAATTTCATACCAAGGGACATCTGTAAGGTAAGAACAACGTGACATTTATATAATTCTGTGAGGTCAGAACGAACGTGACATTTTTTATATAATCCGGGAAAAATTAATATGACAGCTGCTAGCTATACTTACGATAACCATCGCCACTCTCTTTACAGATCACCGTAGAATGCGAACAGTTTTTCATCACAGAGGTGTATGGTCCAAGATTTGGAATATTCGTGGTCACCTTGACTGTCATACAACGATCTGCAAAATCATCACACTTGATGCTCCTTACATTGGAACCATCACAAGGAACGTCACCAGGGCCACAAGCTTGACACTTGAGAGACGAAGCTGCGTAAACAAATATGAGATATCATCGTCAAGCAGGTTTTGAAAACATCAAACTTTCAAGATTTTTGAAAAATAAGAAGAAAGCCCAGGGCGGCCGAACATATGCCTGGCGCACGAGGAGGGGTGGCACACGCCTCAAATGGCTATATCCCGGGGTATGTGCCACCCGCCCAATGGTTAGGGATTTTGAGCCGTTTTGATCTGAAATCAGGTATGGACTCTTCATCTAAAAATGAATAAGAACTTTCATTTTCAAATACTACTTAATAAAAATTTCTTTACTATAAGTAGTATGATACCGAGTACAACTTTTATTAGCCAGGACCGAATACGGGTATGGAAAAATGGAATGTTTCAATCTGGAATAGGGTCAGGTTTGGAGGGGAGTTTGGAGAAACAGACGGAATACCTTATGAAGGAATTGACGGTTAACACAACCAGATAAAAACAACAACAAAGCTTACACACTTATGATAAAATTAGCGATATATAGAACTATTCGCTAGCTTTTTATCTTCCCTCCGACCTCCGTCGTTCTAATGACTGTGGTGTCCCCTGCTCATTTGCACAAGCGACTTGACACTCTTGCCTATGTGACGTCAGACAGACACGCGGAGTGTGTCAAGAAACGTACAGTTGGAAAACAATAGTAATGAGGACAGACTGGCACGAAATTCGAGGTAAATGATATACTCTGTTTAGAACAGACTGGCGCGAAGATAAAAAAAATAATAATATAAACTAGTCCACAGCGACAAACCGTTGAGTGATGCTGGAACTCTTAGTTGTAAACCTGGATTAGTACAGTTTGTAGAAAATATAAAAAGGCAAACTGATCCTCACGTAAGGCGATGAAGAAGTAAACAAAAGAATAAAACAACCAAAAAAATATATTAAACAAATTAGCCCAATATTTCGGTTTGAAAACAAACCTTCGTCAGGGGCTAAAAGAAAAATGAATCGAAAATGAAGACAAAACTAAAAGTTCGCAACGTTCGTAACGTTCTCTGTCCAGCTAAATATATAAGGGAGTACCTCCCCCGGGGTTCTAGAAACACGACAATCTACAATGTACTCCAAACAAGAAGTACGATAACTCCCCTACCCACCCCACCCCTTCACCCCTTATCTTCTTTATTTACCTTTCTAATTTTAGTTGGTCAGGATCCAACTACAACAACACGCGCTCTTAAACCTATATACACTTTCACTTTGTAACGTAACATGGTTTTGTTTTTCTCCGGGTTAATCTTTCCTTCGGTTGCAAAAATGCAGCTATATTCATTGCGTAGACTTGCAACTGACTCTAACAATGACTTGGACATGGCAACCAACGGACTGAAACCCTTTGTCGACAGCTTATGTGAAAAAGGTAGCAAAAAAAGGCAGACTTAAGGCGCAGTAGTAACGTATGACCCGGGGGTAGGGGAGGGGGGGTACTCCACTTATAAAAATGACGAGGATGCTCGTCGGAAAATTTCGAGAACAATTCTAAAAGGTACTAGAATCTTGTTTTATGGGCGTGTCCCAAATTCATTTTCACCCCCAAGAGGTACCAATTCAACAACAACAAATTATAATAACTGGCACTGCAAATTTTCATAGTAGTAAAGATAACTTTCGAACACTTTCTTCTCGAGGACTTTTTAAAAATACTGCCAGAAATATTTCTCCTAATAAAGCATATCAACAGTCATTTTAGGTTTTAGCACCCTAAGCGGTACCAATCCACAAATTTTTAAACCCCTAGAAGGTACGACGAGCACCCCCGTCACTTTTTTGGGGGAGTACCCCCACCCCCCGGCACTTATGATTCCTGTTGTGCTTAAGACGATCCATTAAACTAGATCTCGCAACGAATTTTTGGTACGCTTTTCTGTAACTCTAAAATATTAAACTAATGCATTAGTTCCCTCTTATTTGACTTATTAAGTTTGATTCGATTCCGGCTGGAATATCAAAAGCTTGCGTCAGTGGGATCAAAGGCGAACGACGCCCTTCTGTCGCCTTTTTTTGTGTTGTTTTCCTGTAAAGCTTTCTTTCCTTATAAAATGGCTCAAATCCACGGTCAGACAAAAATTATTATCCTGCTATTAATCCTTACTCACCAATAAATGATATGCGAAGGATCAGGAGGCAGGCAAAAACGAAATTTGCTACCATAGTTAACGTTTGATACTCGCTTTGCGGCGGGATCGACGTCTGACCGACTGTGAGACAACCTGGCTGTTAAGACTTGAAGATTAGGATTGCCAAATTATTTATACGTAACAAGGAGCACTATCATGTAACAAAATAAATGACGGCACTTTTGATCTCACCACACAGCAGAAAAAGTTTTCAAGCTGTCACGATTCAGTCCGGTTGCATATTCAAGGAAGTTCCGCTGGAGAAAGACTCTAACAATGGCGTTCATGTAAAAAGTCAGCAATAAATTACTTTTGTCATGAAATACCGTTAGCTAGATTTTTACAGACATACGACGAAACTCGTTTGAAACTGGATAGGTTGGCCCCGGGAGCTTGGCCCCTTGGTGTTACCGGAGTCTTGCTTGCCTGGTGGGTGGGAAACTGCATTTAATCTGTACGAAATTTAACTCTGGAGAGCAGAAAAATGTAGTAAAATGAAATAAAATATCTAATGTTGACGACTCTGATCATTTTAAAAAACAAACATTGCGCAAAACGCAAGAATAGAATGAAGGGGCTGGGGGGAGCACTTCCAAAAAAACCTTATACGACACGCAACAACAACAAGTTTAAGCTGTCACGATTGCTCTGGTTCCTTAAGCCCATCAAGGCAAATGTTCTGTTGGCGAAACACACTAACCATGGCGTTCATGTAAAAAGTCAGCAATAAATTACGTGCCTTTGTTTGCTAGATTTGTAAACGAATAGAAACTGGAAAGCTTGGCCCCTTGTGAGAACAGAACCAGTGTTTTTGCTGTTATCGGAGTCTTGCTGGCCTGCAGACTGCGAGCAGTCTCTTATTTTTCTTTTGAGTCACGGAGATGGAGAGCACGCGAGAGGGGCGAGCAGCGAAGCCGCTAGGAACGAGGGCGGAAGCCCGAGCAAAGACAAAAACGAGATAAAACTAGAGGTTCCATATTGGAGGTGAAGTGCTGCCGCATGTAGAAAGATCAAGGGGTTGGATAGGTGGTAAATAATATATCTCAGTTGTGGATATCAGAGGGTCTTCAAGATCGTAAGATTAGAAAAAGGAGAAAGTAAATTGATGATGTATAAAATATAATTTTGAAGTTGAGTTCTGTTGTATCTTTCAAGCTTGTTTTATCTTCATCTTCAGATATTGACTATAATTCGAAACCTGCTCATTCTTAGATTTATTTTCAAAGAAAAACACAGGACATTCTGCAAGCAATGAATGCCAAAAGATTTTAATCAATAATCAACATGCATCAATATATCAGTCTCAATATTATTTTATCCGTATGTATAATGAAAGGTTGTATATAAAATGCATACTGAAAAATCAGGTTGGATTGTTATTGACAGGTACATAATAAAGACTTACGTACAGTGAAATATTGGAAAAAAGCCTTAGGCTTAACGCATCTTCGATTTAGTGAATTGTCACTGAATTTGTTTCACTGAATTTGTTTCTGTTGTAGTCATTATTTTACCTCACATGAAATCAATTCAAAAAAGTACTTTTAATGAACAGGAAATTCTTAATTCAGTTTGCTCAACTCTGTAAGCAATTCGCTTGTTTCAGTCGCCTCGTTGCCAAAGCAAATTATGACCTCAATTGTAATTCAGTTTGTTCACCGCGCTGCTTCATTCCCCTCGTTAGAAAAAGTAATGAACTACAATAGGAAGGTTATCTGCTAAAAAAAGACGATTCTGCTGAGTTGATTGTCTCGGGCGCTTTGAAACAAATTGTCTCCTCTTGACAAGATTTCATCGATTGTGTTCGTGAACCACAGCAATCCATAGCTGATAACTGGTTGGGCTCATGGAACGACAGTGCTGCGAAATTCCCTCGAATCCTCACTTTAACTTTCGCTACGTTCCCAACATACTTAACTTAACAACTGACATGACAAGCAAATGAGAATCTTACCGACTGCATTGCAGAAAAAATCAAACTGTCCCTCGCACTCGCGTCCGCGTCCCTTTTTTCGACTTCTTCCTCATACGTAACACTCACGAATCCTGATGAATGTCTAACTAAGGGGTCGCAAATTCAAGAGTGCTAAGAAACTCTATAACAAGTTTATCGCCATTTCCTTTTAAAGCGTGCTCAGAAAGGATCATAGACTTTCACTTTCTTAGCAGTCACAACATGGTTATCGGATAAAATTTTGGCTGCCATTTCACTTCGCTGGATAGGATGCTAACAAACAGCGAAGCAAACTTTCCGACAAATCGAGTTTTCAGACGCTCAAGACAAAAATAGGTAGCTTCCCTGTGGAGGCAGCAATAAGAAGTCATTTTTCCTCTCTCTGCCCAATCTCTCCTCCTTTTCGCCATTACTTTGCATTATTTCACTTTTTCGCTCGCCGCGCTTGTCAATGAGGAAAGAAGGGCGTCCGCTCGCTCTCCAGCTAAGGTGGAAAGTCGATGCACGTAATTTAACTCCGGAGAGCAGAAAAATGAAGTAAGGCAACTTAAAAGGAAATAAAATACCCACTTTTGAGGACTTTGACGACCTTTGGCCGTTTTATTTAACACAAAGTGGATTACACTGTGGTACCTTTTCAGGCTTCAGGTACGTCAAACAGTAGGGAATTTACGAGCTGAAATTTACGGAAGGGTAGGAAAAACTGTCTTTAAGTAATTTAAAATGACCTTTATTAAAATGCTTTCAAAAAGCGAGCCTTATTTCTATATCATTTTTAATTATTTAAAAAACCTTACATGAAAATGTCATGAAGACTTCCTACTTTAGCGATTTACTATGACTTATTAAGAGCGGCTTTCCGTAAATATCGACCCACGGTCGGCAAAAACTCAAAATTTGATTTCGCTCATTGTTGGCTCATCGATAACCCTTAACGAGTAATGAAACATGCTGTAGTTAGTTTTCCTAACAATCGTGTTCTTTTGTTAAAATTCAAGAAAACTCATTTTGCCCGTTCGGAGCTCAAAATCCACTTCCGGTAAAGCGAAATTTCACACAAATTTCGTTGACTCGTTCGTCAAACTACAACGATTTGGCAGTCTTTGAAGAACACGAATAGTTTTGATGACCCTTTCTAACTTATAAAAACGATACATTTGTGAAAGCTGGAAAATTTTTGTGGCCAAAAAGCTTTTGTTAAAAATAGGCCCTAATGGCAATTTTTACCGTTCAAAATTATGGGGATAGAATAATGCAATTTTTAACCACGTGTTATAACGTAGAATTTCGCAAATTGACTCTCTACGGCATTACTAGGCCCCAACCTACCAGAAAAATTGAACAAATCTCTGGGCAAACGATTTTAATTAGCCTGCAAGACCACGAGTTCAACCCTAATTTTGCGAAGAATCGCAACATTCCAGTGCATAAAAATAGCGTGACACGGCCCGTCACGCCAGTGTTACCGATAGATACGCTTTAAACAATTAACTTCAAGGCAGATTAAAAGCCAATTCGAAATTAAATCTTCAGTAAACCGATTATTCTTATTGATTGCAGGATTTCCTTCATATACAACATAAAGCGTCACCGAAATAGCGTCACACACTTTCACGTTCAGCTTTCAGACTATCTCGATTTCCTCAAAAAATGTTATATAAACAGAAAAAAAATCTGTTTACTGAATGAATTTTTGCATTGCGGGATATTTACGAATTAAATCATCGCCAAACAATGCCATTTGGTTTATAAAAACTAATTGCCTTGAAGCAATTAAATATTTTCGACTAAGTATTGGTGCAATAGTTCTTTTCGAAGTTTTTACCCTTGCGGGGTCTCAAAACTGAAAAAAAGCTACTCACTAGTACGTGGATGCCAACGTGTATGACAACGTGTATGAATCATGAAGTTACTGATTAAGCAATAGAAAACGTTTTCCGTGTTTGCATAGCCTGATATAAACACTCGAGGGGTTGGGAGAATTCGAGACAGTTATGCAAACCCGAGACGAAGTCTGTCTCGAATTCTCCCTACCCTCGAGTGTTTATATCAGGCTATGCAAACACAGGAAAAAAGTTTTCTATTGCTTTTTATAAAATAACTTTCCCCAGAAAAAAGCAAAACTCTCTTGTTTAGAGCTAGCTTGCAATTAATAGTCAAATTCTTACCAGTCGCGAAGTCTTGTACACGAAGCTTGTACGCGTAATCAGTCCTTGTTTTGCAAAACAGATGCTTTCCAAAATACGGTTTTTTTTCTTGCTTAAAATGTCAGCTCAAGCGAAAAAAAATTGACAAAGCATGTTTCTAAAGATTTTCCAAGTTTCAGCCGAAGAGGAAATGGGTGAATAAAGTAAACTTGTCGAGGTTTTCAACTCAAAACCTTTTTCAAGTTAGTGCTTGTGTGATTAGCGCGAAAAGCAAAACATCTTGATGTCACAACCATGTTTACATACTCTCATGCAAACACGCCTCTCAGCCAATCAGAGCGCACGTACTATCTTAGTTATTCTATAAATGACTCTATATATGAGCCATCAAAACAAACTAAGAGGTCGACATTTTGGTGCTTTGCCGGGCTCACCATTATAAACTCAGTTTCGGGTAATTGTTTTTTACGTTTCAGTGGAAAATCCTGAAACAAACGGAACGTCTGAAAAAGCATTCCTGTTTTCCTGGTTGGAAAAATACAGGCGGAAATTCGGATATCACGTCTTCAAACCTTTTTTGAATATTAGTTTCACGCTTTCGCGGCCTATTTTCGTTAAAAGAAACTGACTTAGGCAAATGGCAAACGCGATTACCGAACGGAATCAAAATTCATCAGTCCTGAATTCTGTTCACCATTTGCCCAAACCGTGAAGCGACTGGTTTACCCATGAAAATAGTAAAAAAGCCTTGTGTCAAAAGCATGCGTTACAGCTTCTTCTCACCACTATCTGCCGCTAGGGACATTTCGTCAAAGCGCAGAGAGAGGCGGGTGTATCGCAGACTATGCGTCATATATCTTAGGTACCTTGAGGGGCCTTGTTATGTGCATAGCAGATGGTAGCAATGGAAGATCGTTGCAACATCTCTAATTACTTTTTAACAGACACCAACAGCAAACTCGATATTCCTCAATCCCCAGACAGATGTTCAGAAAAACAGTTTTTCTGACGCAGTTCTTTGGAATAGCCTCCCTATTGACCAGCGACAGACGAAATCTCTTTGGCTTTTGGGGCTGGCTGCAAACAATTCTTCCGGAGGTCCACACGGTACTACGGTAAAGCAGACTAAGGCTCTCAGTCTAATTCAGTTTTGTGGCAAACACTACTGTAAGGTTTTGGAGGCCTTGATTATTAAACAGGTTATACAATTCCAAGCAATGGTCTTGAACATGGTATTTTGTAGACGAAAGGCCTTGAACAGGGGGTAGACATTGGCGGTGAGCCGTCTACATGTGCGGTACCAACCGTGAACTTTTAAAAAATCTAATCAGGGAATCTTGTTTCTTTTCCATTTTTTTTGCCGTCCCCTTTATTACTTAATTCTGTATGAAAAATAAAAATGGACTAGATGGGTCATAAAAATTGGTGTTTTGTCTCGCAAAACCGGAAAATGAAATGAATGGTTTTTGTCTTAAATAGAGTCAGGATTTGAAGGTATTCTGCGTCGAGCGCGTAAGTTTCTTTCCAAGCCAACTTGTCAAATGCTCTACAATACTATAGTCTTGCCATTGTTCGATTACTGTTCGTCTGTCTAGTACAGTTGTGGGGTTGGGAGCAAAGCTTATCTAGATAAGCTAAATAGACGAGCCGCATGTATTATTGAGGGTCGATCTATCGAGGCTGAGGAGTTACAATCAACACTTGGCTGGCCCAGCCTACAAGCAGGGCGCAGAAATTATCGTAAATGCGTCTTAGTCCACAAGTATCTTCACGGCATAGCACCTTCATACTCACTTTCAGAGTTTAGGCACGCGCACCTTTTCCATGGCTATAACACCAGAAGCCGAGATTTGCTGCCCCTCCCTTCGCAAAAACTACTAAATACCAAATGAATGCAGCTTCAGAATAAACGGTGCTCGGACCTACAACACCCTAACGATCATTAGACAAGTAGAGACATTCAACGAATGTAAAATCAAACTAAAGCGCTATTTTAAGCAGTAAGACCCGCGGTTCATGTTGCCTTTGTTACATAGTTAATTTTCTAGTTTTAATGTTTTAATGTCTTTGTCATTTGTGTTGTGTCAGGCCTCCATTTAAACTAGCTCTGCTAAATTGTATGCCCCTGGATAAATCTTGATTAAAAAAAAGGCCTCAGCTGCATAACCACTACCGAAACTTTCAATGAATGCAATCCAAGGGGCTTATCCGTAATACATATGGCATGGGGAAATACATTTTAGAGGGTACCATGGGCGTCTAAGTTTCATGGACTAAGGCTACGGAGGATCAGGAAAGTCCTCAAGTCTGTCTTTCCTTTTTAAGTGTTCCAATTCGTTCGTTACAAGATTCTTCTTAGGTTTAGTATTATGTTAAAAGGAACTTTCAGTCCTTTAACCTGTTATCTGCAGTTCAGTATTACAGCAAACAAATGGGTGGGAGAGTGAGTGAGACTGGGGCGAGAAGCGAAAAATACGTCTAAAAAATAAGATAGAAACTGGCGAACAAAAAAATAAAGAAAGAAACCGAGAGAAAAAAAAACTGACAGTTTCGCAGTCTAAAAGCAGTTGAAAAGTTAGTACTACCACATCCGCTCCTACTGATCAATAATTAAGAGCCAAAAGCGCTCGACGCTCAAGTTGAATATATACCATAAAAAGCTAAAAATAAAGAAATGCACGTAGTTAACCTGTAACAGGCCTTCAGATAGTTGGGAAAACGCAAAGAAAAGTGAGCTACAAAAAATGGCGAAGGGGCGGGGTAGGGGAGAGT